>NC_137608.1:29689231-29696731 GCF_963280865.1 Gymnoscopelus braueri | reverse complement strand
ATATATAACAGGTCATACAGTGCAACAAATACATATTTCTTGAAAATGATCAGAATGAAAAAAATTACTTATTTCCATTGTGGTCCAGAAATATCCTAGGTTTTGACCTACTCTTGCTATAAAGTAATAAGATGGGGATCATATCCAAGATAAGTTGATCTCACCAATGTTGTTGGCACAGCTGTGCTGTAAAGCATGCATGTTAATTGAGTCAGATCAGAAATACATATGAGAAGACATACTGAAGAGAAGTAGTCCTAGGTTCAAGGCAGAAAGGTGAGCAGACCTTTAGATTGCAGGATGACCCCATGGCCTTTCCTCTAGTGCCACCCTTAGGCCAAACTTTTCCTCTAGTGCCACCCACAGGCCAAACTCTGCACTTGCTTCCTTTTTTAAAGGCATTTTGTAGCTTCTTACTTGATTTTAACTCACTTTTTTTGCCATGGTTTGTCATATGACTAGTTCTCACAATGTCTTAGATTTTGCTATAAAAGGCAGATGTGAAAAATGCAGGGCAAAGGTTTTTCTTTGGCCTCTAGGGAGTGCGCATACAAAGTTTTACGCAGATCAGTGCAGGTAAAAACATGAATCGGCCTGTTATAGCGCCACCATGAGGCTGATTGATTTGAAATTTTTCAAGTGGCTTTTCTTCCTCTGCCTAGTGGAAATGTGAGAGCAAAATTTCACGGAAATCACACGCTGTGTTCATTATTTAAGGCATTATGTTAAAAACGGAGCACTCCTGCAAACTTAGGAAGAACAGCCAATCTTAGCCAATCAGGATGGAATATGAAAAATCTGAAAGACCCTCCGCCTCGTATTGAAGTTAATGGGGGGGGATATGGTTCTCCTAAGCACGGAGTTTCGGAGTTCCTAGTCATCTATGCACGGAATTGCCGTTTGTCAATCCGTGCTATTTCACCGTGTTTGGGGGGCGATCGGGTTGGTTTCATAATAAGCTCCACTCTGAGATCTGTCAGCAGCCAATGAGAGCGTGAGTCACATGGGGGCGCGGCTGCACACAGGCAGTGCACACAGAGACGCAGACATACAACCCGAGCACGGTTTCATAGTAAGCTCCACTTCTTCCGCGTTCGCAACCAGTAGGAGTAAAACAGCGAAACTACAGCGTCTGCGCCTTCACTTCTGTGAGCTGACTGCTCGCCCAGTGTGGGCGGGGCTATCTACTGAGACCCGGTAGATATCACATGGTTGCGGGGGGGGGGCGACTACACACACACACACACACACACACACACACACACACACACACACACACACACACACACACACACGCGCACACACACACACATGAAGGCAGGCATGCACTGCACGGACAGGGTGCAAAAGCAAAACAGTCTCTGCCATACCACGCCTTCGGCCTGGCGGAGACAATAAGAGTGGCAGAAGACCTGCAGTTTGTTCCAGTTATGTGGTAGGCCTACATAAAAACGAAATGCTGTTTTTTTTTTTTGGTCCTACTCTCTCTCAGTCTCAATATCTGCATTTCATGTCTCTGGCTCAAATAGTGGCTTAAAAATGCCCCACAAATTACTTAAAAACCCCAACAAAACAAAACAGAGCAAATCAACAACAACAAAACAAAAACATTTTGTTTTGGTTGGGTGGGTGTGGTGTGGTGGAGCAGCCCAGCCTCTATGGATTTCTAGCAGGCTTTTAGTCAAGTGTGTGCATACATAGGCCTACAGTGCATACAGGCCTACATGTGTTTTGGGGTTTTCAAATGCAGGCAGAGGTAGATGATACCTGGCTGTGTTTGAGGCCTTAATCTCCATCTCATCTTAACGCGTGGGTCTGCTTGGAGTAAAATGCCAGGCTTGCAGTGTACCGAAACAATCAGTTTTTACGTTACCTTTGTATTTGGGCTAACAGTACACTCCATTAGCAGCCATAACACATTTTTCTGCATGTGGAATTTTCACCAATGGTGTGTATTTAACTTATATCTTTGATGGCCTGCTGTCCTTCTTTGCCATTTAAAGAAAAATAGCCATGTTGAGTTCAGAAAATATTAACCAGGTTGATTTAATGGCAGCCGACTTCATGAGCAGGCTCCATGAATTACCTCCTGGGATTTATAAGACACGTTTATTTCTCATGGTTTGTATCATAAATATTGTTGTTTCAATGGCAACAAACAAAATGCATGGTTTCCTTTAGGTAGCCTAAAGTAGCTCAAATCTAACCTTAGCCTATAACTTTGGCCATGAAATTTGAATTTGGCGAAAAGTGGAAACATAAACAGACCACCAGATATCTGAAAAGTAATGAAGTTATCATCAATAACTTTGAATAGACACGCCAGATCCCGTCCTCACCCATATACCCGCCCTGCCGCCCGCCTGCTGTTTTATGGGAAAACCGAGTGAGATACGGCGCATTAGGCCGTCGTTGCTTCTAAATCATTTCCCATTATACACCGATTGACGCCGGTAAAGCTTTCAGCGTCTTCGCTACAGTCCCAAACTGGTCCATTTTCCGTTGAAAACAATAGGCCATGCTAATTGATTTAAATGGCTCTCTCCGCCACGATGCGCCCCTGATGACTTCAAGAGGGGTCTTTAACATTATTATTATTAGTATAATTGCCATTACCCCCACACTTTCCTCTTCGGAATGGGAGACAGAGAAAGAATCCTTGCCCTAAAGCTGAACAAATAATTATTAGATTCAGCACAAACAGACGACCCTCACACTCACGCGCACGCGCACGCGCGTGCGCACACACACACACACACACACACACACACACACACACACACACACACACACACGCACCACCTTAGAGCCCCTCCTGGCGACCCTCATTTCCCCCAACCACGCATCTTCGTGCTGCGTGCTGCTTGTAATTTATGCAAAATTAATTGATACATCTCTTATAATTGATGTGCTGTAAACTTAATGAGTAATTTATGTAATTAGTCAATTAGGGATAATTCCAGCATATGTTCCGTATGCCCAGAAGGTGTGCTTTACAACTAGTTATTTGTCCAGGAGTTGGGTGCAAGGCGAAGGCTGCCATAGACTACCTAATTAATTTTGTTATGCAGATCAGCCACGGTGTCTACTTAACGGCCCCCTTTGTGAAAACAGATTTAATATTGATCTTTCCCGGGTGTTTAAAGAGGATGCTTCACCCGCGTTAGCCTCTCAGGGCCTCGGAGGTTCAAAACTCATTTTTCAGGCTCCACGAAAACAATTAGCCTAGGCAAGGAAAAACAAAACGCAAACACAAAGCGTGTGTCTTTAATTTAGGGTTTTATAAAACCGTTCTCTTCGTCAAAGGACGCACGAGTTATTATAGCTGAGTCGTTACGACCGTTTTGCAGTGCATGGTGGGAAAAGTATAATTTGTTTGACTTTAAGTAAAAGTAACAATACCACAATATAAAAAATACTCTGTTACAAGTTTTACAAAAATACTTGAGTAAAAGTACAAAAGTAATGGCAGCAAAATATACTAAAGTAGTAAATGTACTAAATAGCCAATCTACAAGCTCACAACCCCTGGCAATGTGTTGTTGTGAGCTTAGTTGTATCGGCTATTTTCAAATAGCCATGTATAAAATAGGGCTGAAGTGGTTAATGTATGTTTTATAACATAATAATGTATATCTGCAAAGTAACTAACTAAAGTGTTCAAATAATTGTAGTGGAGTAAAAGTACAATATTTGCCTCTGATATGTAGTGGAGTAGAAGTAAAAGTACTGAAAATGTTAAATACTAAGTAAAAAAATACCTCAAAATTGTACTTAAGTACAGTAATTGAGTAAATGTACTTATAGTTACTTGACACCACTGTGTAAAATATGCTCTCTGTCGACAGTTGACCTTTTGGGTGGGCTTGAAGGTCTGAGACATAACGGCAGAGATGTACCGGCTAATTAATTGACACCGCTTTGAATATTCATATCTAATATAGCCAGCTCGCCCTTAATTACATTGTTGGACTTCCCTCCGAGGAGGCTAAATCACGAAGGCTTAATTATTGTAATGTATTCGGGGACCCACCGGGGCACCGGGGAAGACAGGCGCCGTCAAGGGCCGAGTCATGGCACCTGGCCGGTGAACATATTATGTACAGGAGGGGAGCAGCTTTTGTTGTTGTCCGTTGTAAAGGCATTTATTCAGTGCAACGGAGGAGAGTTTGTTTACATCCTTGTAGGATTCATTCACCGGAGAGCGTTTGAGCAGAAAGACAGCCGCCGGACTCCCCTCTCAGCAATTAATCAACAACTGTGTGTGTGTGTGTGTGTGTGTGTGTGTGTGTGTGTGTGTGTGTGTGTGTGTGTGTGTGTGTGTGTGTGTGTGTGTGTGTGTGTGTGTGTGTGTGTGTGTGTGTGTGTGTGTGCTCGTGCGTGCGTGCGTGCGTGCGTGCGTGCGTGTGTGTGTGTGTGTGTGTGTGTGTGTGTGTGTGTGTGTGTGTGTGTGTGTGTGTGTGTGTGTGTGTGTGTGTGTGTGTGTGTGTGTGTGTGTGTGTGTGTGTGAGCACAGGCTGGTGTGAGTGTGTGCGTGCGCGCGTGTGTCTGGAAGTTCAGTAAAAGCAAAGTAGGCCTAGCCTATTAATTTTCAAAACTATAATGTGAGGAGTGAGGACCGACCATGATGTTAAGTCAAATTAGAATAGTTTATAGCCTTTGATAATACAATTATGTAAAGGTGTTCTTCTTGAATAAATAAATATAGGCTACGAGACGAGTTCAGTTCAATGCATTTCAATGCAGTGATATGCATTAGCAGCCTGCTGCATGATTCACAGGTGTTATTAATATCAAAGTATGTTTAGCTTTGTAGTTTGCACATGCAACAGCGGCCTTAAAGCAATGCTTAGGCTATGTTATTGCCGAGGAGCACCTGAATTGATCTAGTAAATGTGTTAGAATGGGGTTTTTCTCCTTTTGAAATATAGGCCCAACATTTCATCTATTTTTTAAAGCCCACCCAACCATTCCCTGATCTTCTTTTTTATACACATATAGGCTATTTCTCTTCTAGTGCATGTTACTTCACCACCACTTTACCAGCTAATGTTGTCATTATCAAGATGGGGCATTTGCTTAAGCTTACAGTCTTAATAGTCGACCAAATTCATTACCCCCCCTTACGCGTGTCTCTCTTGCAAAACAGGCGAGGAGATCATATAGGCGGGCGCTTGGAAGAGAGCCCCCCTCTCTTTTATTTCTTAATATACCCCCACCCAGCACACACCCCTCTCCTCTCCCCTGACGTGTCCCTAAGAGCCTGGATGCCGTGTGATAATAGAGCGAGAGACCTGCAGGGGTCCTCATGCCCGCTGCCAAACTTACAAAAACGGTGCGTGGAGAACGGGAGAAGCGCACACGAGGAGCTAGAAGCAGGAGGTTCAGCACTGCAAAGACCCATCTCTCTCTCCCTCTCTCTCACTCTCTCTGCCCCTCCGTGCCTACCATTCTGCACTCTCACAGTCTTCATGCCATAGAGGAAGATACTGGCAAGACTTTTTCTCTCAACTTTTACGCACAGCACACACTGACTTTTACGCATTAGTTTTGGCGAGCGCCAGATGGAATAAAGACCGAAAAAGGACTTTGAAACCATTTTCCTGGAATGCAGAAGGTTTTCACGCACTTCGTCAAGTCAACTGAACTCAAGGATAATTAAAGGTGCCCACATCTAACAGCATTTCATGAGTTTAATGAGATGATCTTGGGACAATATGCTTCAGAGGGGGATTGATGCGCACGGTATCAATTTAGCTCCGTAGTGATTGTCTGGAAACAAGCTGAAAACAACAACAACAATCAAATTTAACCGCTATTATCTGAAGAAAACAATTTAAAACATGCCCCGTCCTGGTAAGAACTCTTACAGCGACCAGAAGCCACCTTATTCCTACATCTCCCTGACGGCTATGGCCATCCAGAACTCATCCGAAAAGATGTTGCCTCTGAGTGACATTTACAAGTTCATCATGGACCGTTTCCCGTACTACCGAGAGAACACACAGCGGTGGCAGAACTCCTTGCGGCACAACCTCTCGTTCAACGATTGCTTCATCAAGATCCCAAGGCGCCCTGACCAGCCGGGCAAAGGCAGTTTCTGGGCCCTCCACCCGGACTGCGGGGACATGTTCGAGAACGGCAGTTTCCTAAGGAGACGGAAACGCTTTAAGCTGCTGCGTGCGGAACACATGGCCTGCAAGAGCTCTCCGATGATGCACTACTTCCACCATCACCACCACCACCACCAAGGGGGCAAGCTGGGTGGCACAGGGACCACCGGGCACCACGACCACTCCGTCGGGCCGCCCAGCAGCGCCGTGGGCCGACTGCCACATTTCCAGAGCTACGGGGGCATAACGTGCTCTCAGCCCGGGGGGTTTAAACACCCGTTCGCCATCGAGAACATCATCGGTCGGGACTACAAGGGCGTGATGGCCAGCGGCCTGCCTCTCACCTCCGTCATGCATCACCTGGGATACAGCAGCGTCGTCAATTCAATGTGGCCACATGTTGGAATGCTGTCGGATTCCATGGGCGGCGTGCCCGTGCCCACTGCCACCGAGTACGCGCCGTTCGGCGTGTCCATGAAGGGCCTCTACCACCACCACCACAACGCCAACGGGCAGACCCTCCCCGCTGTTCCTGTGCCGATAAAACCCACCCCGTCTTTGGGGGGTTCCATGCCTGGTTTGACGGGGTTGCAGGCGGGCCCAGGACAACTCTGCACACCGGCATCCATTCTGGAAAAATGCGACCCATCACTGGAAGGGAAAGGGAACCCCTTACACCCGGCTCTGCTTCTGTCCTAAACGGGTAAAATTGCGGGAAGTTTCTGGGGGAAATGTGTGGCGATATAGAGCAGTGGTTCTCAACCTTTTCAGGCCGTGACCCCCCAAAATAATCATATTTGAATTGGGGACCCCCCTCCCTGACAAGCACTTGGAATTGTAGGAGTTGAGGCATTACATTTTGTTTGACTACATGACATTTTGTTCCACACAAATATTGTGAAAATAGCAGATCTACAAGCTCACAACAGGTGCTGTGAGCTTGTAGATCGGCTATTTTCACAATTTTTGCCCCTTTCTTATATTATTTGACAATTTGGCCAGTTTGTATACAGTTTGTTGATTACTTTTGATGCTGTAATGGTTTTCTTTCAATTTTTAAATATTGTTTTAGGTAGTAAAAAGGTCTTAAAAGTCCTTGAATTGTCCCCCCCCCCAAAAAATAATAATCATGTGGGGACCCTCAGGTTGAGAACCACTACGATCGCGGCTATCCGAAGGATATTCTAATTGCGTAAAGTGAGACTTCACATGACAACTAACTGTGTCAAATGTCTATATCGACTGCAGAGAGTTGCTAAATAAGGTTTAATTTGTTCAGTTTTATGACATTTCTATTGGACTGATAAAATCAAAATTAATTTGCACAATTTATGTGGGAATTTATCACATGTGGCACCGACTTACAATCAATAAGCTCGCTAAACCC
>NC_137608.1:29664231-29684231 GCF_963280865.1 Gymnoscopelus braueri | reverse complement strand
TCCACTTGTGTCGAATAAGTAAAGTCTGTTTTATCATAAAAAAATATAAGCATAGATTACTTCCTATTTCCTATATATTGACGCCCTATCGCAAATATATGAAAGCTTTATGATGACTAAGAGATGAACCTGCAAAATGGTAAATGGTGCATTTTATAGCACCGTGGCTTCATCCAAAGGGCTTTACAATGTGCATTACATAACCCGTTCACGCACACATACAGTAGCTAGGAAAACCATGCAAGGCACCAACCTGTTCATCAGGAGCAGTTTCCAGTGTCTTGCTCAAGGACACCTTGACACTATAACCAGTTGAACCAAGGATTGAACCGGGAGCCTTCTGTTGCACAAGCAGCTGTACCCATGAGCCACTGCTGACCCTTTTAATTTGCAATGTAAAAAATAAGTAGTACTGTAGTAGGTCGGGAGAGGCTTATTGTCGGTATCAGCCGATAACATGGGAGTCTGTCCCTGTTATGCGCTAGACCCCTGGGAGATGGATTGCTGAGGTGGAGCACCAGACCTACCATCAGCTCCCAGTACTTACCACACGACTTGCTGCACCCAAGCCGTGCTACTCATACGTTGAGTTGCCGAGGCCTGGGATCAAACCCACGAACTTGTGGTCCAAAGGCGAGAGCTCTACCGACTGAGCTACCTGGACAAAAAAATGTATTAAGCATTTATCTTGCACTTACTCAACCAACTAAAGGAGGACTACAATTGATATGATATTTCATTTGCACAAGTCAAAAACATACTTCATTTGATGAAAAAACTTTATCTTCATGGGAAAAACGGTTTAACATGAGTAATTAGAGTTCAGAATGAATAATAGGACTCTTAAGAATGAATAAAACATTTATGTCAAAGGGCATTTTACTGTCGACCCTCAGAAGCAAAACGTTACGGTCTTGAATAGAATATGATACATTAGCAGTAATTACCCACACTTCATTGGGGCCAGGGTGGCAAATTCTACATGCGTTTTTCTTAATGACCAACAAGAGTAGGCCATCATAATGAGCAGTTTAATTCATTAATGTGCCCTGTCATTCACATTCACTCTAACACACACACACACACACACACACACACACACACACAACACACACACACACACACACACACACACACACACACACACACACACACACACACACACACACACACACACACACACACACAAAATGAAATGAAGTGAATTGTATTCTCTATTCCATACAGCAGTCTTTGTCTTTTTATATTGGTAATATTGGATGTCATAGAATTGGGTTAACTTGTATGAAATTATAATTGCATTAATGGATTCCTTGTGAGCAACAATTACAGTTATCATTACAGACTCATAACACAGTGCTCCAAGCTGAACTACTAATGTAGGCATAAGACTACATTACACACCAACTATTCCCTGTGTCAAACAATCTCAGAAGATTCTGTGATATAAAAAAATCACAGTAATGCAAGTTAATGTTAAAGTAATTACCACAACTCTATATTTGAGGAAAGCACAAAAGAGTGTGACAGAAATAGAGAATAGGATTCCATTTCCAAACGAAAGAGAGAATGAGAGGAAGTAGAAGAGAAAGAAGTGGTGAGAGAATGAATGAAAAAGAGAACAACTACTCAAGTAGAGAGCTATAAGGTCACACTCTCTTGGTGAACTAATTAAATTCTAATATTCTTAAGAGGTGTCCTCTCTCTCCTGATCACAGATTAGAGAGTGACCTGTGACCATCTAAATTCAGTCTATGATCTGTAGCTGAGGACCTTGACAGAGAGAGAGAGAGAGAGAGAGAGAGAGAGAGAGAGAGAGAGAGAGAGAGAGAGAGAGAGAGAGAGAGAGAGAGAGAGAGAGAGAGAGAGAGAGAGAGAGAGAGAGAGAGAGAGAGAGAGAGAGGACACACACACACACACACACAGAGACACAGAGAGAGACAGAGACAGAGACAGAGACAGAGACAGAGACAGAGACAGAGACAGAGACAGAGACAGAGACAGAGACAGAGACAGAGACAGAGACAGAGACAGAGACAGGGAAGAGCACAGCTTTATCTCACAAAAGTGAGATAAAGCAAAACAGCAAAAAGCAAATGACGACGTGTACAATGCCGTAGCTATTTATAATATTAATGCAATCAAATACAATAAAATAGCATCTGCACAACTGTATAGTGAAGCTAGCTGCTAGGGTCTAGTTTATATAGACTATAAACAATTATGTTCCTTAAGCATAAGGAAAAGAAGCATTATCAAATGGATCCTGACACGTGTGTTTCCTACACCATAAACTGACCTTAAACTGAGCCTGATTCCATTAACTATGTTTACTATGATTAAACATAATTTAATTATGTACTGAACAACACTTCTGAGAGTATATTCTTAGAATATTCTCTCAAAATTCAATAAAGAAAATCTTGTATTTTACTTGAAATCACTGTTAATATTTGTAATAACATTCCTGTAATTTTGTCACATTTAATCTGGAACCACTCACATTGGTTAAAAATAACTTTAAACCCTCTATACTGTTTCTGACTTCAATGAGTTACCAATAATAAAGCACTAAACCCTTTCCAGAAGGGCTATGCTGCATGTCTTACAGTATGTTAACCTGCTACAAACAGTACTGTAGGTGATTCACTGTGAGCGGGCAGCAGGCATACAGGCTACATCTGCTCCTATCTTGGTAATGGCGGCTTCACTATATTCTCTGCTGCTGGTCTTTAACAGCGGGACGAGGGGACAGTTAGCTGGCACGTGTCGACGGGCGACATTGTCAGCCAATGAAAAGGCCATTTGAAGTAGATTAGCATATTGGCATCAGGCCTGGAGACAGAGAGAAGCTGTCATGTGAGAGAACCCTAACGACAGGTCACACAGACCACCACACATTACTATAACTCTTTTACTCTTTCCACAAATGCTCCCTCCCTCCCTCCCTCCACCCGTTCCTCCCTCTCTTACTCTCTTACTCCGTCTTTCTCAGAATCAGAATTATTTTATTTGCCAAGTATGTTTGCATAAATACACAGTAAGCGCATCTGTGAATGTCATTATTGTGTGTGTGTGTGTGTGTGTGTGTGTGTGTGTGTGTGTGTGTGTGTGTGTGTGTGTGTGTGTGTGTGTGTGTGTGTGTGTGTGTGTGTGTGTGTGTGTGTGTGTGTGTGTGTGTGTGTGTGAGAGAGTGAGAGTGTGTGTGTGTGCATACATACTGTACGTTCATGTGTATCTTTTCATGACTCTCTCTGTTTAGCTTTCCTTTTCATCCAACTCAAACGCATTTCCCCAAGAAGAGTCTTCTTCTTCTTCTTCTTTCTGTGACTATCTTTCTCTAACGCTCCTTCTAAATTTCCTCTCTTTCTCTTAGCATTGCTATCTTTCTTTATCTCATCCCTCCCTCCCTCTTATCAGTCAGTGATTCAGTGCTCTATAGGTCAGGCTCGCTTTGCACCCAGCAGTTGAAGTATTGTCTCTGCTCTGTCCTTTGAGTAAGGTCTTCTGACGTAGCTCATTATCTTCTCCAAGCTGCCATCCATATTTAATGGGACAAAATATTCTACTTTATTACCCATTATTATACTTTATCATGGGTCAGTGGTTCAGCCTTTCTGGCCTCCTTCCCACCATTTCTCCTCTCCAATTTACACGTTTTCCATTTTCTCCTGGTGTGCAAAGTCCAGACTGAAAAGAAGTTTCATTGACCCTTGCCAAGAACTTATTGAACCTTTAAAGAGTGTTAAGTGCTTTATGATAGAATTAGTGCTCATTGAGGCTTATTTATAGCCTGGACAATAAAGAATAAACTAAAATGGAAGTTAGCAAAGTGTGACTTACCCCCTGCTGAAAGTTTGTACTTGGAACTTTAAATGTTGATCTCATCATAATGTCAAAACATCGTCATTGGCAGCGGTACAGGGAAAATGTGGTACCAAAGATTTGGCATGATGACACACCCTCAGGAATGGTATTTTAGTCAGTTCAAAGTCTTGAAACAAGAAGTAAAGGGAACTTTTCCTTTGGGGTCCTCAGTCACTTAGGATCAGGATCAACCCAAATCAGTGACTTCCTCTGAATTCTGTTCTCTTCTACTCATTTCTAGTCTACAAGACTGAAAGAGCCACCTCTTAAAAAAGTTGAAATTCCCATTACAACTTTGCATGGATGGAAGGTGAAAAGGTCTCACGTAGCTCTGGGCTATAGTGGCAAGAGGAATGAAGTTACAGTGCCTGCAGTTAGAAGAGACACTTACAATGAGATCAATCATAATCCACAAAGAGAAAAGAAAGAAACAAGAGACCAATGGCTTTTGAATTGCAGGTACTGTACAATTTCTTCTTTCATTTGAGCATTAATCTCACAATGTGCACAGCACTGCTTCACTTCTTATTAGGCGTATTATCTAGATCAACTCAAGCCACTGCAATCAAGTGAACCAGAATGAAATATGGTGGACTTGTAGATTAAAAGCCTAAAACTATTCTGCATGATTAGCCTATACAGAATCGGGAGTACAAGTTAATTGCGGGCCCCAAGACATTAATGCATTAGACAATGGTAGAACATTTGGCAACAATGTCCTGTTCTCTCGTTAGCCTTAATTGCAGCTGTGACAGCGTTTAAAGGCATGGTCCTCTGATGGCTCCAATCATTTATCTATCCATTACAGAGAGCACTCTGGGTTTTTATTAGTGTAATAAAGATGGTCTTCACTAAAACAAAAAGCCACCTGACCTCTGGGCAGTCCTCGGGCCCCTGGCTCCTGTACGTTATATTCATCATTCATATGCACAGGCACACATAGGTAGGCTGGTGTGTACTGTTGTCTTTAATTGCATAATTATTATTTTTGTATCTATTTGCATGTATCTGTATACAAATGTCCTTTTGCACACCTACGGAGATGGACAGGTGCGTCGGAATAATGAACTTGAATAGTAGAAGAAAAAGGGAAGGGGGAGTCCTGCACACTGTTTTCACTTACCAAAATGTATTGGTAAAGATACAACGTTTTGGTCACTCGGACCTTCATCAAGCGTCACCTGACCGAAACGTTGTATCTTTACCAAAACATCTTTTGTAACTGAAGACAGTGTGCGGGACTCCCCCACCTTCATGCATCTGTATAGTCATAAAGAACAATACAATTATAAGACAATTACCATACATTTCCATAGATACAGTGTAGGAAGAATTAATCTCTGGCTCCAAACAACATTTTAACCAAGACTAAAACAAGGTTTGGGGTTTCATGGCAAATGTAATTAACTTATACCCTCTAGTGGTGGAAAGGATCTGATACAGTAGGCTTGAGGGAAATACATTCCTATTGGTGATACTAGATAATAATAAGTATATCATAAAAAGTATAATATGAACAATCTTATAATGTTGTTATAATTTTAATATTGTGCTAATTATAATATTGTTCAAATGTCTCTGTTAATGTGTTACATTGTCTTTATATTGACAGCTAGATTAGAAATAGAAAATGTACCATAATCCTTTAAAGTTGAAAGAAAACGTGTGAGTGTGTGTGTGTTTGTGTGTGTGTGTGTGTGTGTGTGTGTGTGTGTGTGTGTGTGTGTGTGTGTGTGTGTGTGTGTGTGTGTGTGTGTGTGTGTGTGTGTGTGTGTGTGTGTGTGTGTGTGTGTGTGTGTGTGGGGGTGGGTGGGGGGGGGGTATGTGGTGTGTGTGCGTGTGTGTGTGTGTGTGGTGTGTGTGTGTGTGTGTGTGCACGCGTGTGTGTGTGTGTGTGTGTGTGTGTGTGTGTGTGTGTGTGTGTGTGTGTGTGTGTGTGTGTGTGTGTGTGTGTGTGTGTGTGTGTGTGTGTGTGTGTGTGTGTGTGTGTGTGTGTGTGTGTGTGTGTGCGTGCGCTCGTGCGTGCATGCTCTGGACAGCCTGTCAAGTATAAAGGTCACAATGTGTTTGAGGTGGTAAGTGGTGTCAGTGGGCCTGGGGAGCTTATTTTTGAGCTAGAGGTCATCTTTATGACCAGCTTATAAAGTGATGTCATCACAGCTGGAGAGGGCTTCACTTTCTATATAAGGGGTGTAAAATAGCAAAGCCGTCAGGTCACGGTGTGTTTAGTGACAATTACCACTTACTATACAACAAAAGGGTTGCGGATGTGCTGACCACGGTGCATAAGAGTAAAACCAAATGAAGAGGTCACACGACTCGTAGCCACGACGCAGAACAAATTAATTAAGCAGAACACAGCAAACGCTTTGACCGCTGAGGTCTTTTTCAGGGTTTGACCATGACCCTAACCCTGTAAAAGACCTCATTGGTCAAAACGTTGAGTTGTTCTGCTTAAAGGTAGCGTAAGTTATATTTTTCTTCTCTTTTTTTGTGTGTCTATATATCAGATTGAATCATTGCCATAGAGTGTTCGTTCAATTACAGGGGTCTCCCCGTCTATCCAGCTCTTTTTTATTAACAGAAAATACTGTATATTTTTAGGTATGTTGCCAATTTCATCACATCAGGAGCTAGAACCCATTTATCAGCTTCAATTATATAGTGTTCCAGTTCCAATTTTGTCTACTCATTTCTTTGTGTCATCACTTCAAATTGTACTTATTTATCCTGTATCATGTATGAGTTATCTCTCCTGACTGGATAAAAGTGGTATCTGGACCTAAAAATGCATTTTCACTAGCAATGATTACTGTCAGAATATAGTATACTGCCATAAATATACATTTGTTCTGTATCGTGGCTCCAAGTTGTGAGACCAAGTGGTAATTACCACTTGAAGTTGGGGATGTGTTTGGATTTCTTATTTGTATTTGTGTTATTTTCATTGATGTGCCTTCCCTAAAGCACTTTATTAAATTATTTTCTTAAACGCTATAAATAAATATCACTTAAAAGACTAGATGTGCTAAATAACACTATCAAACAATGTCTATTTGAAAGTTTGAAAAAAATAATCTTAAAAAAGTCGAATCCTAAATGTGCGAGGCCATAATATTTTCCGGTCCGATCTTTGGCATATTAAATCATTTGATATTAAAACCCTCAAATAAAATTTGAAAAAATATTTTTGCTGTAAGGCAGAGGAATTTAGCAACATAACAACATAGCCTACTGTAAGAAGAAACATGCCTAGGCACTTGGCCAACATCCACTTCCATCCATCCTACTGTATATGTTTATTTTGAACACTCGCCATACTGTTTCTTATGGGGATATACTGTACATGTGTTTGTGTGTGTGTGTGTGTGTGTGTGTGTGTGTGTGTGTGTGTGTGTGTGTGTGTGTGTGTGTGTGTGTGTGTGTGTGTGTGTGTGTGTGTGTGTGTGTGTGTGTGTGTGTGTGTGTGTGTGTGTGTGTGTGTGTGTGTGAGAGAGAGAGAGTGGCTGTGTGGGTGGCTGTTTGTGTCGGATGGGTGATGGCAGGCGGTGATGAAGACCAGTGATGCAGTGCCTAACATTGGCTTTTAAATGTACGTCACTAGCTATGCACCTAACACACAGACGCCACATTCTCCAGAGAGCCACAGAACAGAACTCAACAGGTAAGCAGAAAAGCCCTGACCTTTCACCATTTTTAGACACATTTTAGATATTTTAATATTGAGAAAGTCAGCACAGGCTATCATTTTGATTTTGCTGAGTTGTATTTCAAACGTTATAAATTAATTTAGATGGATGGTACTCACCATTGTATGAGATTTGGTGGTCCTTCTAGCAGAGAGACATGAGTTCCATTGGCGTCTGTTTCTATATGAAGCCTTAATTGGAGATTGCCCAAATTACACATCTTCATTATTCATCGATTGTATCATATAATTAATCAAATAATTGTCTCACACTTAAAGTACCTAGAGTTTGCACTGAACTTGTTAGATCTGCCTTTGACTTCTGTACACCGACCCCATTGAATACCCTGTAGGTTACATCGAAATGAAATGTTGTCCATGGTTCAATTTAGAATCATGGTTCACCACAATATGTCATTGTTTTAGATATAGAAAATGTTTATTTATTACTAAATTGTGATTTCTTAAATTAATATTTATAATTATTATCAACACACTGTGATGTTGATGAATATATTTACTCGATGACACTGTAAATTAGCTTAATTACTGTGTAATTTGAATGAATGAATGAATGAAAAATATGTTTGCTCAGATTTGCCTATTTTGTCTGTGCAGGAATTTGACCCTGACGTTGTGGTGTCTATAATTCTGTCTCTCTTGCTGAGAAACAACAATGTGGCTGCTGGGAAAGATCAGGGAAGGCATGGAGAGCATTCCCCTTGATCTGAGTCAGCATGTGGGGAATGGTGAGGATCATCTCGGACTCTCTGCCAAAGCCAGTCTCTCCAGAAAACTGCACCACAATGTCCTCACTCCAGACACCATACCGGAGTTCTGTCTACCTCCAAGACTCTACAAGCGGGGCCCTCTGTTGGCCACTGAGAGAACTCAAGATTGCCTGCACCATCAGAATGAGATGCACAGGGACCATGCTTCATCAAGCACTTTAGATGTCAAGTTTAAGGATGTGGATACAGTAACTACAGAGTCCCGAATGGCTAGAAAGAAGCCATTGCCATTCTCTGCGGAGGGATATGGCCTGGCAGGGATGTATGAAAGCCCCAATACTTTGCGTAAAGAGTCTCTTTTTCACTCTCAGATTCCTGGCTACATATTGGACAGAAGCCTGCCTATGAAAGCAACCAAATTGTTATATGAAAGAAATCTGCAGAAAACAACCACAACTTCACACAGATTCCTTCCTTGGTTCTCCTTTGAAAGCCTATCAGAGACAGGAAGCAACGACAGTGACATTCCTTCCTCCAATGACTCTTCGCCCCCTGGCTCTCCACAGAATTCTTCCTCAGCAAACTCCATCTTATTAGACAGCGAAGAAGACAACTGTCAAGGGATGAAAAGACCTCCCACTACATTAGCCTGTCCCTTGAAAGCAGCCATATCCTGCCCTCTGCTATATGACACTAGAGAGGAGAAGGGGCATTGGTGGAAGAGGGAAGCATCACCTTTAACATGCTTTCCCAATCACTTACCTAAATCAGTGAGCAGTTCAGTCAGCCTGGCCCCACCCATACTCTTCCCACTGGATGTTCTCCACTGTCAGGAGCGACTTCAGCAGGAGCACGTCCTCCTGCTGCCGGGACGCGGTAGGATCCGCCTGTCTGCCGAACGCACTGCCTTCACCTCCTCCACTTTTTGCTCCCTCTCCACAGTCCGAATTCGTGTGGTGTCTGTGGAGGACCTGAGGGATGACGGAGACCAAAGACCTTTGAACTGTACCCTGAGTCTGTGTTTGACCCCAGGGAAGCTGCAGCGTCAGAACAGCACCACCATCAGGAACAGCCGGAGTCCTGTGTTCAATGAAGATTTCTTCTTCACGGAGCTGAGTCAGGAGAACATTCTGGTACTGGATCTCAGGGTGAAGGTGGTTGATAAACCAAGGTCAGCAATACTGCGACGAGGGAAAGTGGTAGGAATAATCGCTAAACCATTAGCTCAGTTAATCTCCGTGAAATCGGTAGAGCAACTGTCAACTGGGCAGACAAACAAATAAAAAATACTCAGTAGAGTGTAGACATCCACATTTTCAAATGTATAGGCCTACTATTTTTCCTTTGGATGTTTCTCCTATATTTCATTTGGACACTTTCTTATAATGTAATTGTAAATGTTTGTCTGTAAACTAACCTGCAAGAGACCCCCGATCTCGGTAGGACTCCCTGCTTAAATAAAAGGTTGAATTAAAGGTCCTATGACATGCTGTTTTAGAAAAAACAAACAGACAGGGGTGAAAATATTACATTCTTGGAACAGCTGCTATGTGAAATCTGTGTAGAGGGAGAACAGAGAAAAAGTGGTCTTTAATACAGCAGCTCCACAAACCAAGCTGACAACTACTGCATGATCTGATGGGAGATGCTGCTGGCTTGGGCTGTAAGACAATTTCTGTCTATAGCTACGGTACACAGGCTCTCTAGGCCACTGTTTCCCAGACAGTGGGTCGGGACCCATGTCTGGGTCGGGGACCAATTTTTATGGTTCGTGAGTAAATATCCCCTTTTTTCGTTTTCTACATTTAACAAACAAAAAAATATTATTTCAAAAGATTATAAAGAAACACAACTTTTCATTAATGAAAAACTATTTCATAAATAAAATAAAATATAATCAAATTTAAGAAGTGGTGAAAATAGCAGATCGTTGTGAGCTTGTAGATCAGATATTTTCACTAGGTTGGGTCCCGGGCAAATGTCTAATTTCTCTTATGGGTGTCGAGCTAAAAAGTTTGGGAATCACTGCTCTGGGCTGATAACGCATCCCTGACCTGGCTCCTCAATTTTAAAGAGCCCGAAGGACAGTTGGCCCAGTGGCAGGAAACAGTGTAGGGCTACCACTTTGAGGTGTTCCATCAAGTGGGCCGTCTCCATGGCAATGCTGACAGGCTGTCCTGATATACCCCCACAAGGACTTTGAGTGTTCTGTTACGGTGCATACTGTCAACACCTAGAGGAATTGAGCACAGCAGCACCGCTGGTAGAAAAGGTCCCACCCCACATTAACATGCCTCACTACAACAATACTAGGTGCGGGGATAGGTGGTGGTCAACCTTCTGGGCCATTTCCCTGTTAATAGTCATAGTTGTAATGGATTATTTTACTTTGGCTCAGGACCAGAGCGCTGTTACCATGGCAATGAAACTAGTGGACCGCTTGTTTGGTGCAGCACAGGAGATCCACAGCGTCTCGTGATCAGGGGCGCATGTGATGGTACCATTGTGTGGTAGAAGTCCGGGAAGAAGGGGGTCTCAGGCCAAATGGACTGGACCATGTACTGTGCTGGCAAAATTGTGTTACATAGTCTCTATGGTACAGCTGGTAGGGGGGCATAAGGTGGTGGTCATACATTGGGACTGACTGGCACCATACTGTTATCCAACATCTCAATGTCACTAAAGACTAAGCTTCAGAACTCCCAAAACAAACAGACTACTTCTGGGCCTGGGGCCCATGACCCACCTATTTCCAACACATTTTACTAGTTTAGGATGGCTTAGGAAGACAGGGTTAAGCAATAAAAAATGGGATTGGCTTTCAAGATAGTCAAAACAGCTTTGCCCTCAATTACCTCAATGCCCTCAATATCAAAAAAGTGAGCGACGCCCACAGCCACAATAGAGGGAGCGACAACGATGACCTGGTTCCACCCTCCTATAGAACAAATATGGGTAAATTCTCTTTCTACTGCACTGCCACCAAAGTGTGGAATGTCCTGACACCATTCCTTAAAACTGTGGATCACTGGCTTCCTTCAAAACAGGCCTGAAAATCCATCTTTCAGGAGACCAAAGGTGGAGGTAAACTCACCTCTCCCATAGAAAGGTGATGGCATTCACTGCCTACACCCCCCACCTTTTCTACTCTGTACATATAGTGTTTTATATTTGTTGATGATATTGTATTTTGGTGTGATTTTTTATGCTACGTTGATGAATTGAATAACATAATGGAAACTGTGTGTTATCCTTTTAGCCCGAATGTCTGACTGTACCGTGTGCTGTTTGCATTTCTGTCTAAGAAAGTATTCAATCAATCAATCAATCAATCACCAGCACAGAACCTTACCGACCCCTCACCTGCACAGAAGAGAGCCTGTCCGGCCACAACACCAGACATCTGTCCCCAGGGACAACAGCGCCTCCTGGGAAACAAAGGAGACATCTCAGCACATCTGGGACCTTGTGCTGGGGTTACTGCTACGTAATTTGCATAGTTTTACAGGCTGTATAGTGGCTGAGGATGGACCTCCCAGTAATAAAGAGGTTGCTTGATTATATTGAATGTAGAGTCTACATGTGTGGACTTAAAATAAATACTAATATACAAATGCATGCAATAATACAGTTTACCGAAGTCTAGTGCAGTGGTTCCCAAACAGTGGGGCTGGACACATTTGTGGGTCGCGGGTCCATTTTTATGGGTCACGAGTAAATATTCCCTTTATTTTTTCATTTCCAACATTTCGTTTTTATTTTTGATAATTATTTCCCCCAAAAAAACATCTTCATGAATTAAAAACAAATTAAATAAATGCCAAAAATCTAAGAAATTCCATAGTTAAATTCCAAGAAGTAGTGAAAATAGCCGATCTACAAGGCAAGCTCACAATGCATCGAGATGCAACGGGTTGTGAGCTTGTAGATCTGCTATTTTCACTAGTTTGGGTCACAGGGCGACGTACATAACCTTCTCTTTTGGGTCTCGATCTAAAAAGTTTGGGAACCAGTGCTCTAGACTAGTTGGTCTAGTGCTTTGAACTTAAGTGCTAAGAAATAAAAACAAAAAACTAAAACAAGAGTGTGTGTGTGTGTGTGTGTGTGTGTGTGTGTGTGTGTGTGTGTGTGTGTGTGGAGTTGAATGATTACCTTATCTTTTACCTGACATGATCTCACTCACGGTGCGTAAAGTCAACGTTCCGCCCCGCCCACTGCAAGCCTACGTTGTCATCTGACGTCATTGATACTTCAGGAAACAGTGCTAAGCTGTCATCAGACAGTCCACACAGTCAGTCTGAATGTAAACATGGTGACAAGAAGGAGCTGAAACACACGGACGGAAAGAAGATGGTCTTCGAAAGCGTGGTGGTGGATGTCCTCAACCGGTTTTTAGGGGACTACGTTGTCAACCTTGACTGCTCTCAACTCAACCTCGGCATATGGGGAGGTATACTAAACATATCAGACCTTTTGTGTTGTTTAGTGCTGCTCACCAAGCTAGCTAGCTAATGGCTACTAACGTTAGCCAGCAGGCATGTGAGTGTCATCATCATGCAGCTGTCAGTGTGTGCAGTATGTGTCAGAAATCAACAAGCCTCCCACCCACTGACACTGCCCTGGTGCACTTGTTTTCTAGTAGCTACACGCAGTGGCAGAAAGTAACTACAGGTTAGGTACAAGTATATATTTATTGAAAGGATAACCCCTTGAGATGTATCACCTCGTTTTCGAGAGGGTCCTTTAATATCACAAAAATACAGAAAGTACAATAGACAGAACAATACAACAAATACATCCATCCATCCATGCATACATAAACAAGTACTGTACTCAAGTACAATTATTACAAGTATTTGTACTTTACTTGAGTATTTCCAATACTTTTACTTCTACCCCACTACATCTCAGAGGCAAATATTGTACTGTTTACTCCACTACAATTATTTGAAAACTTTTGTTACGAGTTACTTTGCAGATGTAAATTGTTATATTGTAAAAGATACATTAACCCCTTTAGCCCTATTTTAGGATATTTGAAAATAGCCTATCTACAAGCTTACAACGCGTTGCCAGCTTGTAGATCGGCTATTTTCAAACATTTTAGTACTTTTACTTTTGGTCCTTCCAGGTCAATGCTATTACTCTTTTAGCTTGTAAAAGACAGATATCTATAAACATTTGTTCATTGCGCTTTATTCTGTGTCCAACTGAATAGCCCTAACCCTAACCCTATTGCTACTTTTACTCAAGTAAAATATCTAAGTCCTTCTTCCACCACTGGTCGTTGTCAGTGTCTGCATATGTGTCAGAAATCGACTCGCCTCCCGCTGACAGACAACAAGTGCACTTGTTTTCTAGTAGCTGTACTGTATGTCTAGATATCTTTAGCGAGCAACAGTATCGTATTGCTAGTAGCCGCTTTGGGGCAAGACTTATTGCCCAATGCATTAGATTAGGACATTACTATTTTACGTTAGAGGTTTAGAAAGATAAACAAAACAGTCAGAGAGTCACACCCTCTCTAGGAATGATAACCTCCTTCACAGAGCTAGTTGGTTAACTGTGTCAGGCCAGGGGAAAGCTCCAATGTTACCGTTTCTAAGAATGTAACAAATCCAATTGCTAATGTTGCCACTTTTAAGTAAGCGTAGTTATTCTGAAAATGTCAAGAATACAGTACAAAACGAACCATGCTGCATTAAACTCCTTGACAGTGGCAATCTTTTCTCACCAACATAATGACAGTTCTAACTGTCAAACAACAGCCCAACTGTACGTGTTATGGTTGCAGAACTAATTGCATGTTCATATGTACTGCAATGCTAAAAAAGGTTTTTGCTTGCTCTGTGATGTCAATCGAGCTTCTCACATGTATTGCGTAGCCTTGGATCAAGACTATCATCATAGATTTTATTGAGTCTTGCTTTCGTATAGATACGAAATCAAAGGTCAGACTCGATACAATATATCTATTGTTGCAAAGATGCTGCAAGATATAAGGACTGTATTTCCTAATGTGCTGACTCTTTCTATTGATCGCCGCGAGTGATTGACGGGGGCCCAGATTGGAGATGGATCTTTAATCACACACCTTTAGATATGGTGAAAAGGCCCTGGTATTTATCTAGTTATTGCTATTATTGCTATTGGCTATTATTACTCACAACTGCCGACACCATCCTGTCTGAGAGTCGTAGTACTTATGGGTAGGATATGATGCCATGCGGGCGTAGTACCGGATATCGATGTCGTCATCTTTGTAACATCTATGATAGTCTTGATCCAAGGCTAGGCATTGCATATTCCTAGTTCAGTGACAGTCCCAGACAGTGGAATGGTAACAGTAACAACACCTTATTGTTAAAACTTGTTGTTAAAATTCCCTGTCTTTTTCCCTATTTCAGTTTTTGGGTTTGTTTGACCAACACATACAGTGGCGTGCATACAGTAATAGTTGTGAGTGAGAGAGGGAAATGGTGTGAATTTGTGTATAAGCTACAGCAACCGTTTGATTGAATGCACAATCAGTTCTCTGTCCTCTGATAGAGCATTTGAACCTTATATTCTACTCTGTTATAACCAGCCAGACTATTGATGTCGTGGAGTGAGTCATAGCAGTTCACTTACAGGTCATTTGATCAGCGAGTAATGTTACGCTTGTAGTCACATACACCATTTTAGTTTTGCTTTCTATATTTATGTTTGTGCACACACACTAAGGTCTCTGGTGGCTTATAATAGGGATTTGTACTTAATGAATGACTTAATAATTGATGAGTCAGACAGCCTGACTGTTGACCTAAGTCAGTGTACAATGAACAAAAGCTTTTACTGAAAGGCTAGGTGTAGTTAGACATGGCTGCTTTTGACAAGACTAGGCTCCTGGTAAAACAGCATTTTTGTGAAAATACCCTAAACAAATGCTTTCTTTACCTCAGGTAATGCTGTTCTCAGAAATCTTGAAATCAAGGAAAATGCCTTGGTAAGTTAAAATTATGTTGTTACTGCTCGCATAACAATCTAGTGTAGGTCTATCTATAATAGATTGTAAATCTTATATATCATGGATTAATTGTAGAATAATTCATACCTTTTTACAAACTATTTTGTAATATGTTATTGTTCTTATTTTTTCAGAGTCAACTTGAATTTCCTTTTAAAGTTAGAGCGGGACACATAGGTGAGTTTCTGATATAGCACTTTGCTGCACTTTGCTTTTACCATTGCATGCCTTGACGCTGTGTTTGTCTCAATAGGACGGCTAGAGCTGAAGATCCCATGGAAAAACCTCTACACCCAGTCAGTGGAGGCCACACTGGATGGTGTCTATCTGCTCATAGTCCCCACAGCCAGTGAGATTATTTTCCATGTCTTAAAACTGTTAAGTAGCCTACATGCACAGTTGTGTTTCCATCTAGTAGTAGTGTAATAACAACAACAACACTGTGCTTCTGTGTCCAACACGGAAGAGAAAGTAGTTGATTCATGGGGCCTGTGACGTGTTCAATATGAAGATGCATTGGTTATATGGTATCCATAGCAATACGCATTGGACCCTCCAGCAAAGTAGGTGGCTGCACAGTAAACACAGAAGTACACGCTTATGACCTATTTATAATTTGATATATGTGTTTGGAATATTAAGACTAAGTACATTTAGTCTACAGTTTTACTCATGTCACAGAGCATACCGTATTATGTAACCTTTTATAACTCACAGGGTAACTTCGTATTTTACTCTCATGTACACATTTCAAGGATATCAATGTCAGAGGGAAAGAAAAATGCTGCTTCATACTTTAAAAATCCCAAGGTACTGGACAAGCAGTCTGCGATCGTAATCAGCACTGCAATCACAGCATGCAGTAATATCTCAGTAAATGGACAACATGGCTTTGCAGTTATTAACGTGCTCAAAATACTTATTATAGCACACCATCAACCCTGGCCCAAATACAGTATGTTTTCAATTTAACAGCTTTCCAGAGTTTCAGCTAGTATGTACTGTATGTGTGTATGTGTTTTTGGACTCTCTGGGTGAGTTAGTGAATATGTGCTACCATTCATCCCGTCTTCTCCAGGTATAAAGTATGATGCTGATAAGGAAGAGAAACAACTGCAAGAGGCTCGCCAGAGAGAGCTGCAGAGGATAGAGGAGACCAAGCAGAAGGCTGCCGAGCAAGGTTAGCCTCTACACCAATTAGTAGTTTGTGTGTGTGTGTGTGTGTGTGCATCAGTGTGGCAATAATATAAAAAGGTAATAATGTCTCGCTCTGAATCATTTTAGGGACTGTCAATTTTTATCGCTTTATTTTTCTGATTTACAGTATAAAACAGCAACACAGTACAAAAGTTTCTGGAGGGGGAAAGGCGTGTATATATATATATATATATATATATATATATATATATATATATATATACATACACACAACTAGATCTATGTTAGAGAGTGTGTAAATATATGACACAGGTGGGGAGGGAGGGTGCTTTCTATAGGGCACTTGGAAGGCTATAGTCATAAGATGTCTCAATGTCTACATGATTCCGCCTACCTGTGTATAATTCAGGGCAATGAAAATGAGTTGTAGTAAATATGGTGGATATCTTTATCTAGTCATTTACCCACTTCCATAAACCCTGCCTGTGCAGTCTTCACAACAAACATCTACAGGCCCACAATGCATTACAACCAATCATCAGCGCATTGTGAGCTTGCAGATGTAGATATTTTATTTTCGCTGAATGTTCTCCTGTTTTTGCTGAATGTTCACCAATTATGACTTTCCCAGAATTTGGATACTAGAGCTTTTGTGAATGCTGTGTCATTATTGGTCGAATACCTTTCGGTCTGAAAAGCTTTTCCAATGGAAGATGACAGGTTTGTCTTCTCAAATGTCAGTCTCTGGAACATTCGAAGATTGTGGAAGAGATGGGCTGGATTGAGAGACTAGGAAGGCGAGGACCAGTAATGTGTAATTCTAAAGTGATGTTTCCCTGTGATTGACAGAGAACCCTAAAATGGAGAAGCAGGACACCTTTGTGGAGAAGCTAGTCACTCAGGTCATCAAGAACCTACAGGTCAAGATTTCTAACATCCATGTCCGCTATGAGGATGATGTGAGTATTCAAATCAAAGATGCTGTATTTCTCACAACAACAACACCGACATTAACATTGACGGTAAAACAATCTAGTCCTCATAACCCTTCACTTTAAAATAAAGCATTTTACCTTTTTCTCTCAGGTGACCAATCCCAACTGTCCATTGTCGTTTGGTGTGTCACTGAACAATCTCAGCCTCCAGGTAATGTGTTGTTTCAGCTCAACAATATGTTAATGTAGTTTCTGCCACACATGATTAGCAATTCACTTGTATTCCATCAATCATTTGATATATTCTGCTGTGTAAATTCTTCCTCACTGTTAATTTATGATTCCACAGACTTCTGATGAGAACTGGAAACCCTGCCTTCTGGATGAGAATGCCAAGCTTTTCTTTAAGGTAGTTGTTCAACCACTGGCCCTTGCTCTCTTGATATATATGAGAGTGGGGAATGGGATTAATAAAAGAATTACCACTACCCGGTGCTGAGCTTTAACCAGACATTGAAAAACAATGCTACGCACGTTCAGCACGGCAATTTGCACAATGGTTAGTTGTTTCTCTACTTAGTAATAATGATGTGTTATTCCACTTTGCAGCTTGTGCAGCTTGACAACCTGTTTGCCTACTGGAATGTCAACTCCCTGCTCTACTCTAATCACAGTCCAGATGAAGCTCTGGTGAGTCATTCTGACCTTACTGTGAGCTAAGAAGACAGTGTCAGGCATGCATGGGTTAGACATGCCATGGCCTGTTTAGGTCAAAGCTGCGCGCGTCAAAGCCAGCCTCTTCATTGTCTTTAGAACCAGGCCAAGCCTAGTTAGACAAGTCGGGGATCACGCTTTACCACTTTATCCACTTTCTCAGATTATTCTGTATCTTGTTGCTTAGTTTTGAAAGGACACTTATGCACACTGGGATTAATGCACATTTCACTGAGCCATTTATTTAATTTCAGCCACTGAGGCACAGACTTCTTGCATGAATGGATTTGAAGATTGCATCTTAAAATGTATCTAGTAAATTTTGCAAATGCAGCAAAGAAAGAGGATGAAATACATGATGATAAAAAGGAGAATGGAGGAAATGGGATGCAAATTTAACCATCTCTTTCTGTTTCTTTGGTTCCACAGCAATGTCTCAAGAACAGCATGGCTCCATACCACAGCTCTGGACGCACCAACCATGACTTCAGTGAGTGTCTCATTGTCAATCAGCACATCAATTCAGAAAGAGTTGTATTAATACCTCTGGGCTTACACGTTGTGATTGATGTGCTTGTCAGGTACTGTTAACTGGGTGAACAGAATTTTTGCAACCCGGTTATTCAACTCCGAATTGCCGAATTTCGAACATTGCTGGCCCATAATAACCTAGTTGACCTGGCGGAGACCTGTGCTCCGAGGAGCACTAAAGGCAGGTACACACTGCAGGATATTTGGTCCGATAATGCTGTCTGCGACCTTTTTTGGCGCTCGCCGACAAAACCTCCCGATCTGACGCAGATCGGCCTTTGATCGGCGAGATAATGCTCGCTGTGTGTGAAAGGCACAGCGACATGATCTGGCCGCGATCATCCGCTCTGGGATGGCTTTTGCGACCGTTTTCAAATATCTATCTGGTTAGTTATTCGGCCCTGTCGCAGACAGGAGATCAGACTGTATCATACAGTATGAAAGGGGCTCAGACCACTCTGCGAGGAGATGCACCCTACAGCCAATGAGAGCACATTACAGCCACCGTGGCTAGGGGAGCGTTGCTGGATCTGACCACAACAAACAGTCCCTACCGCAATATTACTGTCCAGTCCTGTATTAAGTTAACATTATAAAACAAAATGAGAGAGTGAGCGAGCCTGGTGGGCTGTTTATTTTAGAGGAATTGTACAGAGAGAGAGAGAGACAGAGAGCGAGAGCGAGCTCTGTGTGTGTGTGTATGTGTGTGTGTGTGTGTGTGTGTCTGTGAGTGCAGCATGCGTGTGACACACGCTGTGTCTGAACAGCGTTGCCAGATGTTGCGAGAGAACTAAGCAACCAGGTCTATGAAAACAAGCCCAAGAAACGGCCACTTGAGCACTTTAAACCTATTTACAAATACATTGGATATCTACAAGATCTACAAGCTCACAACGCGTCGCAGCTATTTTCAAAGAAAAATCTTGAGAAAATTGTGGAATATTTTCCAAATCCACACAAATCTTGTATGGGGGTCTATGATGGCACAACACATTTTCAGAGGGGGGTCTGCGGACAAATACATATTATGTGTTGTTTAAACCACTGGTTTAAACAACATTAGGAAACAAGGCCAAATAAGCAACTACACAAATAGAGAGAGAGAGAGAGAGAGAGAGAGAGAGAGAGAGAGAGAGAGAGAGAGAGAGAGAGAGAGAGAGAGAGAGAGAGAGAGAGAGAGAGAGAGAGAGAGAGTAGAGAGAGAGGAGAGAGAGAGAGAGAGAGAGAGTGAGAGAGGAGAGAGAAGAGAGAGAGAGAGAGAGAGAGAGGGAGAGAGAGAGAGAGAGAGAGGAGAGAGAGAGAGAGGAGAGAGATGAGAGAGAGAGAGAGAGAGAGAGAGAGAGAGAGGAATAAAAACAAATACATGTATG
>NC_137608.1:29435375-29664031 GCF_963280865.1 Gymnoscopelus braueri | reverse complement strand
GATCACAGGCATCATGGAGGTGGATGTGAAGCCCCGCCTTCACATGTGGTCGTGGCAGCACATCCGCCGGCACCGGCAGACGGTGAAACGCTACCGAGAGCTCTACATGGAGAAGATCACCAGCAAGAAACCCACAGAGGAGCTGCTCAAAGAGCTTGAGGTGAGGCCGGGATGAGGAGCAGAAACAAGAGGGTTGGGGATGTAGGACATCAGAGGAGGAGGAAGTTGTTGGCCTATGAGGACTGATGCTGATGATGGAGGCAAAGGAGAAGGTGTGCTGAAGGAGCTGGTTGGTTGGAATAAGTCAGGCAAATGGAGGAAGTAAGAGCAAATGGAGGAAGTAAGAGGAGAGCATCTTCTGAAGGGAGACAGGTGGAAGAAAGGGAGGAGTGATGGGAGATAGTTTGTTATAAAGAAGGAAGACTAGGATGCAGCTGTTGCTGACTGGATAGTGTGTCAACCACATCATCTCAAAGTGCCCGGTGTTCTGTTTGGCTGGAGACCTGTGTTGACTCGTTCCCCCTCTCTACCCTTCTGTCTCTCTACTCTCTCTGATCTCAAAAAATCAGAAACTGACAAAAAAGAGTCAAACCTACAAACAAAAAGAAAGAACGACGGCGGTTTACGTGGTATTGTAGGAGGAGGAGCAGGGATACAGACATTTATGATAAGTAATAGAGGAGGATGCTCAAAGTATCAAATATAAGGCTGTGTTATAACAAAAAAACAACTAAAACCTTACTTTTCTCTCTTTTGTTTTGTCAATACAGTTTCTATAATTAATTCCTAATTTTACTTTATTTGTCCCCCACAAGTTCTCTGTGGTGGGGGCTATAGGTTTGCACTCTGTCTGTGTGTATCTTGTCCAGACCATATCTATGGAGATAGATATGTTGCAAAATTCATGAGCAAATACATTTGATTTGAGATCTAAGCAGTTGTAGGTTGGAATTTGCAATGTATAATCTGTCATCCACACACGTAATCTGAATTTGAAGTCACAAAACAGAAAAATATTTGAGTTTGCAGTGTAAATCGCAGTTGCATACTTGTAATCCAACATTTGCACATGTATTTTGTTTTTTACTTGAGCCCATTTTCCAGTACAACTTCAAATAGCTTACTGCAACCTCTCAAATCAGTAGTTGCAACAGCACAGATCTGCTTCCACACATCACAAATTTGTTAAACTATTGTGCTCGGATATTGCTGCATAGTTGGCTTCGATACGTTTGTTGCAAAACCTGATCTGAGCGAGCAGGGGACATTGAGGAATATGAGAGCTTGTACACTGCAATCTACAAATGTGCAGTTGCCATTTGATAATAATAGAATTTGTAGTCACAGAAGAAAATATCACAAATGTGTAGTTTGGCCGCTGCAAACGTGTAATCCAGAATTTACAAGTGTGTGTATTTTTTCCCCCTACAAATGCTCAAATCTGCTCTGCAGGACAATTATGCAACAGATTTGTGCTGTCTTTAAGCCGAAATCGACTTGTAGAAGCGGCAATGATTTTTCTTCACCAGGAGGACCGGGGACTGTTTAGTCTTTTTATATCCCATTCTACACTGTAATTTTACCTAAATTAGCTTATATCGTTTGATATCACAATTCACATTCTTTTTCAATTATATTTCAGACTAGCTGGAAGTATTCTGAGCATTTCCATACTGAGTTGATATTTTTTCGATATTCTTTGAGAACGACAGCTTTGTTTAACTCCTGACTTACTGATGTCAAGTCAGTTCAGCATTCTGGCTGTTATTTGCTTCTTCAAATTATATTATTTGAAGAATTATTATATTTCCGACAAGCTGGATGTGTGTGTGTGTGTGTGTGTGTGTGTGTGTGTGTGTGTGTGTGTGTGTGTGTGTGTGTGTGTGTGTGTGTGAAAAATAATAATCAACTTAGTATGGAAATGCTCAAAATACTTCCAGCTTGTCAGAAATATAATTGAAAAAGAAATTACAGTGTAGAATGGATATAAATTAAATCATGCCACCGGTCCTCCTGGTGAAAAAAAAATCATTGCAGTTTCTACAAGTCGATTTTGGCTAGAAGTGCAAAATGTGTTGCATAATTCACCTACAGAGCAGATTCGAGCATTTGTAGAAACAAAACATGTGTAACTGATGGATTACAAGTGTGCAGCAGTCAATCTACACATTTGTGAGTATTTTTTCTGTTACTACAAATGCCAATATTCAGTGTGAATAGCAATTTGCACATGTGTAGATTGCAGTGTACGAGCGCTCAAATAAAGTTTACAAGCTCTCACATTTTTCAGTGTCCCCTGCTTGCTCAGTTCAGGTTTTGCAACAGACATATCGCAAAATATGTAATTTGTGTGATTTCAAATTCAAATTACGTGTGTGTGGATGACAGATTACAGATTGCAAATTCCAACCTACAACTGTTTGAATCGCATATTACCAGTGCTCAAATCAAATCTATTTGCTCACAAATTATGCAACATATCTATCTCCATAGTATCTCCTATACCATAAGGTCTGGGTTGACCCAACTTAATATGGTTACATGTACTAGTGAAGGCTATATGTCATGTACCAAGAGCATATGGTGCTGTATCCACAGTATAAATGGCACTCTTGCTTTTGAGCCCATTATTAACCAAATAACTTGTTAATGTAATGCCCTCGCAAGCACAGCATATGATTGTACCGATATTCCTGAATGGTAAAATAGAGTTAATTTTGAATATACTGTATATATTCTATTCTATGTGCAGATAATGCCTCTCCTAAGTTTATTGAAACAACCACTGCGTCAAACCGATTCCCTGAACTCTGTTCTTTTTTTTGCCCCCTTCGTCTCATGGTGTCCCCTCTGTCTCCTCTTCTGTCGTATTTCTCCTGATGTGATTGATGACGGACATTAAGTAATTGAACCATTCCCATAATGAGCCTGAGAGGAGCTGCTGTAAGGTCTAATCAATGTGTTTCCTCTGTCTGTACTCAGGAGCCTGAGAGGACGCTGGATATATTTAACATCACACTGGCCAGGCAGCAGGCTGAGATGGAGGTAAGACCTACTGTTGGAGGATGATGAGTATCTACATCTGTAGGATTAATTGGGACTCCCATTGTAAATAAGTCTCTGCCTGAGTGAAAGTACACACACACACACGCACGCACGCACGCACGCACGCACGCACGCACGCACGCACGCACGCACGCACGCACGCACGCACGCACGCACGCACGCACGCACGCACACACACACGTGCGCGCACAGACAATACATATGTATTTTATTTTGTATTAATTTATGCCCAAACCTGTGCAAAAGTGAGCATTAAAAGACAACGTCAAGGCTTCTGGTAGACTGACCACAGATCAGCCTGATCTGTTAAAACCACTTGACAAAGATCACAGTTAACTTCTGTGGTTTTAGCTAGTGACAGATTCTTTCTTTGTCTTCTCTTATCTGTTGTCCAACCAGGACAGGACCTCCCAAAGAGTTGCACTACTGTAAATGGCTAATGAGTGTTGTTCTTTCCCAGGCGAGCAAGGCGGGTCTGCGTATCTACCGTCCTGGGGTGAAGATGGAGGAAGAGGAGTCCCAGGGCTGGCTCGGATGGATGTGGAACTGGGGAGGAGAGCCTGATGCACAGCCTAAAGAAGTCAAAACTGGTGGTAGGCTATATTAAAATACAGACGTACTGGAAGATTGAAGGTTATATACTGGGAAGGAACTGGGCCACATACTGTGTGTATATCTCATAATATTCATATCAGTTCAAAAACTCCCATGTGTTTCAATTTAATTAGCTCCTTCTTGTCCTGCTCCCTTACCTAAGGTTTTGATGACTTCATGAGCCCTGGTGAGAAGTCCAAGCTTTACACTGCCATTGGATATAGCGAGGCCACTGTCAATCACAACCTGCCAAAGGATGTGAGTTTCTGCCCTCCATGAATGTGTGTGAGACCACACAATGTCATTGTCATGTCATCAATCCCATATTCGATGTTCTTCTCCTTTTTCAGTTTGAGGACATGAAGATTGATTTCCACATGGAGAAGCTTTCTGTGTCCTTCAAAGACAACAACGAGGACCAGAATGAGATCATCAAGTTGACTGTTGGAGAGCTCAAGTCCATTCTCACGCAGAGACCTGGAGCACAAGCCAACAAGTACGTTCTCATTAATTTGGCTAATAACGAGTTCCTTATCCGGCTACATTGAAAATGAGGGCCTGCCCCTCAACTGTATTCCGAGTTGAAATAAAGGTTATGATGATGATCCACTTTCAACCTGGAGCCCCTATGTTGGGCATGTCATTATACTGTGCAGTAGGTGAACATTTTCAGAAATGGCAAAAATAGCAGATCTATAATAAACGGCGTGTTGCGATACGTCTTGAGCTTGTAGATTGGCTATTTTGTCGTGAGTGGTCTATCTTTGGTATCCCATGCAGGAGACCCGGGTTAGAAATGTTCTATTTTTGTATTTTTTATGATGCACATGATTTAAAACATTTGTATTCTCTTGCAGTGTGTATGCTGGGTTCAAATCTCCACATCCAGAGTCAAGCCGACGTCCCCTGCTAAGCTTCCTTTACCTGATGGCTCTCATTTTCTGACATTCTTTTTCTTTCTCCTTTTCCAGACTAATAGCTAAGCTCACTCTGTTTGAGGTAACGGGCCTGGGCGGTGACCGGGCCGCCCCCACCCTGCTGTCATCAAGGAAGGCTGCCACGGGAACAGGAACCCCGCTTCTTAGCATCCTGTTCGAGACCAACCCACTGGATGAGAGTGCTGCCCAGAGGCTCCACGTTGAGTCACAGCCCCTGGAAATCATCTATGATGCTGTGAGTTGTGTGTGAGAGTGTGTGAGTGCAAAACGTGAAACGGTGCAGAATCACTGGGTTCATGGCATGCACGTGTAGAGGTAAAAGGTACCATTTCTGTCTACTCACTGCTACTCACTGTGTCTCATTGGTGGACAGTTCAGAAACCTAATTTAAACAACATTTAAAACTTTTCTATACATTTCTTATGCATGCAAGAACAAGCATGCTAACTTTCCAGGAAAAGAAAGGCTGCAGTTTCTATTCGCTTGGAATCCCCATTGATGATGTCATTGGTAAGCAGGTTCTGAATTGTCCATTGCCAACCAATGATACATAGTGAGTTGACGGAAATGGTGCCATCTTATAATGAGCACCAACTACGGTTGAACATGAGTGAAGTGCTCCTTTTAAGAGTTTAACTTAGAATGTTTTGGGGTATTTCATGTTTGAGAAAATCCTTCTTTGTGTGTTTGTGTTCACTTCACTTCTGCAGACAACAGTAAACAGCATGTCAGCGTTCTTCATGCCACCTGAAGACCTGCAGTTAGACGAGCTGACCAACGCTACCTTGATGAAACTGGAGCAATTCAGGGACCGTACATCCACAGGTCAGTTATACACACACAAACAGTACATACACGTGCATGTGATCTAGAGCATAACTCCAACATGTCTGGATATAATTACCATTGTGATTGTCATTTTGTTTTTCAGGTCTGATGTATGTGATTGAGACACAAAAAGTTCTAGACCTGAATGTGAACCTGATGGCATCCTATGTCATCGTTCCACAGACCGGCTTCTATGACTCCACTCAGAAAATCATACTGCTGGATCTGGGACACTTGAAGGTCAGAGACTCTCCTTAGATCCAAGCTGGAAAACCTGCTTGCAGCCAACGTATCTACTGTACGTTATGAGAATTGCTGGTCCATCCTAAGCCTGATTCATACTTTGTTGCGCATTGTGTCACGCACCGGAAACAGCCGATCTACAAGCTCACAACGCGTTGCGCTGCGTCACATTGTTAGGTTGTAGATCAGCTATTTTTGGTGTGTGACACCAGCGTGCAAGTAGATATAAGCCTTTAAGGTCATGTTCCATCCCAGGTCAGTTTAGCTCCATTCGCTCGATCACAAGAGCAGATTCGGTACCAAAGAAAATTGCTATTTGGGGACATTTTGGGTTTAAACCAGATGCAAACGTTGAGACCGTGGATATCATGCAAGCCATTTGTGAGCTTTGCAAGAGAGTTGGACAGGTGAAGTCTCAAACCGCTAGCTCACAACGTGTCGCAGATAAGCATATTGGTTTGCTTGTACAGCAAACAAGACCAGATTTGTTGCATTATGCCACCAGGTGTCGAGTCAGAGCAAGAAGGATCTACCACAGCTGTCAGTGTCCAGCAGCACCTTTGAGGATATCATGTCCAGAGCGTACGACAGCTTTGACGTACAGCTCACGAGTCTGCAGCTCCTCTACAGCAAACCAGGTGCAGTACACGCATATACAGTACATGCATGTTAGGTACAACAAGTTAGGCTGTGCATGCTTATGTTTGGGTGGTTAAAGCACATAAGGACAAGGATGGTTCACACATAATTGGTTAATGTCGTTTTCTATGTGAGTCAGATGGGGACTGGAAGAAGGCTCGTAAGCAGAAACAGTCGGCGCTCCACATCCTAGAGCCGGTGGATCTGAAGGTGGTGTTCAGCAGGGCCATGGTTGTCACAGACTCACGCATGGCCAAGTGAGTAGGCCGCATTTCCCGCTTTTTTCCTGAGTGCAGTGCATGTGTTTTTAATTGTTTTAAAGGGTTTCATTGGGAGAACCATGTATTTACGCTATGCTGAAAATGCCAGCAGTGTGACGAGGTGCTGAGCATCTGTTTTTCGCTGCATGTGCATGTCTGGCATATTTATGTGTCTCTGACTATTTGTATTCATGTCTTATTATGCCTGTGTAGGTTTAAAATGTCTGGGGAGCTACCTCTGCTATCCCTTCGTATCTCGGACGATAAGGTTCGAGGTGTTCTGGAGTTGATAAACAGCATCCCACTTCCTGAGAGCAGACCTGCCACTGCTTCCAACACCACTCCTAAGGTAACAATGTCAGGGTTTCCTACACATTTGTACAAATAAAATCCCAGTGTTAAATTACAGACCGGAAGGCTGGGAGTCAGACACTATGTTTGCGCCCCCGTTTGTGTGTGTCTGTCTATCTGTACACAGCTAATCTTGGAAACTGCTGGACTTATAAGCATCAAACTTTTCACAGCACCGCAAGCAGGCCAAGGAAGATGCTCAAATCTTTCAAGGAAGACACTCCACCACAAATGTTTCATGGTGGCACTATACCAGACTGCTTTACGTTCTGGCCTATAACTCTTGAACCGTAGGTTGTACAATAAAACAAATGTTTCCTGCCTTTAGGCAAAGCAGTTCACCCCCACCCTCACGCCCAGGAGACACATGACCGACCTGCGCTCCTCAGTGATGTTTGAGTCATGTGAGACCATCAGCATCACTTCACTAGGTGAGATACTAACTAAGTTACTTAGAGCTCTCACTGCTTCATACATTTTCTGTTGAATTCCCTCTCAGTATGGAATCTGCAGGAAATGGCATAATAATGTTACTAGAGGTTTGGGCTGCTACGCGGCCCTCACATCTAGAGTTTGGGCCACTATAGGGTGGCCCAAACTCTACGTGTATCTGTATCTGTTAGTCCTTGTCCCTTTTATGCCCATATATGGAGATTGCTGATGTCATCAGTATATGCCCATACATGGGAATGCCCCCTTTTGTGCCCATATATGGAACTCCTTATATGGTTATGGCTGAGTCATAGTGGCATGAGCGTGACGACGTGGTCTGCTGGCCGGCCGGTCCTCCCTTAAGCCAATTTTAATGGGAGCAATTGTTCATAGAGGGGATGCAGGTTCATTGTGGACAGCCAGTACCAGAACTGAACCTGGTGAAATGGAGTCGGCACCAGCCAGTAAAAGAGCAGAGTCAGAAAGAGCACGTATTATATTCTGAAAATGGTGGGGGAGGGAAAGGTACAACTGATATTATGATAGAGGGGGTGTACAGGTGGTGGTGGTGGGGGGTGCAAACAGCTTAGGGCCAGGACTGAATGCAAAACTGTGTGTGTGTGTGTGTGTGTGTGTGTGTGTGTGTGTGTGTGTGTGCGTGTGTGTGTGTGCCCCCATTCCAGGTTCAGAGGAAGACTTGTTCTACGATGCTCCTACCTCTCCTATTGATGACCGTTCTTTCTTCTCGGACATGCCCGGTACGCTGCGGCGCTCTAACTCGGTCAGGTGGAAAGGCCTGGTCAAGAAGGATCCTCAGAAGAACATGACCGATTTCCTCATGAATTTTGAGATCAATGAGGTAACATTACAAGACAGTCAAAGAAGTTTCACTTTGTTGAAGCAAAAAATATAGGTTATAGAAAATCTATATCTACGTCAGTATAATCTAAATAATATAATCACGTTATCTTATTCTTTTATCTTATTCCTCGTCCTGCAATCTGTCTCTCTACGTAGATGTCTGTACAGCTGTGTCGTCTATCAGGGGATGAGGAGATCACCGTCCTTCACCTGGACATCGAAAGCCTGGGCACTGAGCTCAAATTGCGCACCTTCGACATGTCATCAAAAACGTTCTTGCGTGAGATCTGCCTCAAGTGTCCTGAGTACATGGGTCAGTAGTGACTCAACAGCAGCCTTGAGATCTAAACAGTACTCGATTTTGGTGTTGTTCCAAGTGCAACTCTTGGAGGATTAATATTGTCATATCAGGTTGGAGATGAATCAGCGGTGTATTACATCTCCGTAGAGTTTCTGTTGTTTTTATGCTTGTTTTTTCTATTCATGCTATCTTTAGATTCTGAGGAGAAGGAGGTTCAACTCATCACCACTCTAGACAACACAGAGGAAGACTTGCTCATGGTGGAGTACATTAAGGTACATTTCCAATCCACTTCAGTCACTGGCATGGTGTTGTGGGTGCAATGACAAATACAATCTTTGTTCTGTTTTATTGGTACAAACAATTTCTACATCTCAAATAGCTTCTGACTACCTCGTGGGAGATTAATTAACCACATGAACCCTAGCAGCCCTGTTCTGGGGCGAACGTTCGGCAAAAATAGCCAATCTACAAGCTCACGACACTTTGCGAGCTTGTAGATCGGCTATTTTTGGCGAAGAGATTTGGTGTAGAGGGAAACAAGGAGGGGGCCTAATATAGACCCCTCGGGGACTCATTCAACAAAGTATATAGGGTTTTAGTGGTTGAATTGGTCGTCTTTAATTATGATTTGCCATTTCCAGGCTGATAGGAATGGTCCTGAGTTCAAATCTCAACATAATAACACAGAACAGCTAATCAAGGTGAGAGAAACTCAAAAGTTATCTTTAGCAATTTTCACAATATTGTCTTTGTAAAGTTAAATATATACGTACTCTTTTCTGCTGTGCGGAACTCCGCAAGGAAATAATGCCCTTTTGCATACATACATATTTTAATATTACCCACCAGGCGACCTTCTCATCGCTGGACGTGCACCTCCACACAGAGGCTCTCCTCAACACCATGAACTTCCTCAGCAGTCTGATCCCTCCACCCACCAAGAAGGAGGGAGGACAGGATGAGCTGCCTACTATCCCAGAAGAGGATGAGGGAGAGGTGGAGGTAGAGGCAGAGGCAGAGGAAGAGAAGAAGGAGGAATCCGTGGTTGCCAAGAGACAGAGTAATGTTATACTGTATTTTATAAAGGATTAAGTAGTATTGTTAACCTGTGAACACACAAATACACCCTGTAATTAGTACTATGCAGGTCATTTGTGTTATCTTCATATCATAGGACACCATATTATCTTTAATAATAATAAAACACCTACAATGTTAGTGCATGGACTCCCAGGAGTGTGCAGTGAGCAACTGATGTGTTCTCCCATTGATTCCCCTAATATGTAATTAACTTGTCGACCACTTGACATGAACATGTCATACAGCATGTGACTTAAATAGCATGCGAAGCCTCGGCCTCACCTTCTGAGGCCATCGAGGAAATGGCCTCTCTAACTTCTGACAACAAGGCTAATATTCTTGGGGCCATCGGTCTGCTGCGGGCGGAGATTTCTTTTCTTTTCAAATTGAAGTATGTTCTACCATTGATACACTTGTATCGACAACAGTTACAGATTGATTCGAGGGGAGCTAAAGCACTTTCAGGTTGAGATTTGCCTTGTAATCACCTCGCTAAAAGCAGCCAGTGAATCACACTCTGCCAAGATCTGAGAAATTGAAGTTGCTGCCAGAGATGTGTCAGACTAAACTACTGCGCTGGAAAGCGAGGTAAAGCGACTGTTCACAGATTTTAGGGCAATACAGTTTACAATACACTTTTGTAGAAATAACCTCAGGATAGCAGGGATCAAAGTGGATGTGCTTGGTGCTCCAAGAGGAGAAGCATCTCCTAGACCGCTCTCACCACATCTCGCCAGAGCCTCGACCAAGGTGGAGATCATTTTACGGGCGAATTAATTCTAGATTTTAGGTCTTGCCGTGAAGCTACACTATTGTACCAGCGCCAAAGCTTTTCCATCTATCAAGATTACACTCCCACAGTGTGCCAGAGTTGTCATTTAGAGTTGTGAACCGGTTCCTATGTGATCATCCTGGGGTGAAATATGTGGTGCAAAAGAGCTGGTGGACTTGGACTTCACAGAATAGGAATAAGAGACACCCAAGTTAATATTTTCCCCTTTATGCATTATCCCTCCCACCCACAACTTGTGAGTTTGGTCAAGATAGGTTAAACGCTCAAAACTGTGAAATCATTTAGAAAAAAGGGTTTGCAACTCACTTCTATGTTGCTCCAAACTTCTATTAAGCAACATTTTGATCCTTCATGGATCTTCTTCAGGTAAAAACAAAAACCTATTTTCTTTTACCTGAAGATCTGTGTAGGATCAGAATATTGTTTAGTAAGGTTTCACGCAATATAGATGTGAGTTGCAAGCCCTTTTTTCTGTTTGGTCAAGATATGCCCATCAGAGGGCTGTATAATTATCTTTTCCTGAGTTAGCTCTCACTCTTACTCTCACAATCTTTGTCCATAGCTTCAAAGAAATTGAAGTTTGAGGATGTGGTGAATCTGCACATCAGAGCAGATCTCAACTGTCTGAAGGTTTTCATCCGAGGAGAAAAGGCCAGGATCTCTGAGATCAGCATCGAAGGTACAGTATACATTTCCCCCACTGCGCAAATGTTTCCACTTTTAAGCTGTTTATATGCATTTTTGTGAACTCTTACTCAATTAAGACTCTATTGTGGGTAGAGATGCCCTCATCCGTTTTTCTCCTCAGTGACTTGACCGATGGATCTCAAATTGCACACAGGCATTGACCACTGGCATATGCAGGGAGTGAGAAAGACGATTCTTAGCTTTTACCAAATGTATGCCTTTTATTATCATTTATATTAAATCACACTCAATTAAGACTGCTGTGGTTGAAGACAGGGGGAGTTACTCATGGGAGTAATGCTCCCATGAGTAATGCATTGATCGGCAGGTATTTACAGTTGTCTAAGGGTACGGTCACGTCACACATGGTGTGTTGTTTGTTTGACTTACTTTGGAATGTTTGGCTCATTGAAAGAAAGCTAAAAGCGAAATGCCTGTTAAGTGGGGTCAACCATGGTGCTTCTTTCCTATTGGTTGACACCCAGTCAAAGTTCACCAATGTTGAACTCCACCCTTCAGTATTGAAAGCATCAAAATACCTAAACCGGATACTCCACCCCCTTACTTCGTGACACTTCTGAAGCATACTTTATGTGTGACTGTACCCTAGATAGATCCTTTATTTTTCCTTGCAGAAATTCATTTTGCACCAAGCAGCCATCAGGACACAGAAATAACAATACATAAACAAATACACAATACTTTGACAATACAAACGTTCACACAACACCTCTCTTACAGAGAGGAAAATAGAATAGGCTACCAGTTGCACTAGTTGTGCTCTCCTCATTATAGTAGCATGCCTTACCTAGGCTCAGGACTATACATTCTTAGTCTTAGTCCTATACATTCTACATAACACCAGAGAGAATGCTAGCATAGAGAGAGAGAGATGGCTCAACGGTGCAAAGTTATAAAGGACTTCTTATTTAAACACAATTTTTCCATGGGGATCTGTAGTGCCAGTTGCGGTCCCAACTAAGTCTTAAGTCTGCACATAGGTTGGGTGCGAGGCTGCAAGCATCCCTGGGTATGGTCTAGTTATGGTTAAATCCTAATTTATACTTTGTCACACAATAGCGTTGCTCGATGGAAAACAGAAAATTGTGCAAAGTACATTATGTCACCAAGTGGATCATTTGAAGCCATGAGTGGTAAAAACTATTGAAAGCCACATTCTACTGTGTAGTTTTGTGATGTCGTACTGTAACTGTCCAGGTCTAGTGTCACAGGTTCTGATGAGGAAAAAGGAGATGGAGATTCTGGCCAACCTGAAGAACATTGTCATCCTGGACTGTGACAAAGATGCTATTTACAAGAAGGTATGATGAATCACTATTAAAAAAAGGGTTAGTTAAGGCTTAATTTCCTAGTGAATAATCTCCTACTGTACAGTATGTGTACAAGTCAATAGACAATTTCAAGAACAAAATTATATTATAGTCCCATCTATCTTGTCCATGTTCGATCTCCCCAGGCAGTGTCCATAGCAGATAAGGAGGTGTTTAACTTCCGCATGGTGAACTATACAGCTGCCACAGAGGGAGACGCCTATCTGGATATGTGTAAAGTAGACACTTCCATAACACTAAATGTGGGATGCATCCAAGTCATCTTCCTCTACAAGTTTCTCTCTTCCATACTGGTAAGATAAATGACATGTTGAGATCATATTTGTTTAGAGGCTTCATTAGAAACCCACACATAGCGCTGTCATGTTTTGTAAAATTTTTTTAATACAATGATACACTGATAAAATTAACCCAAATTAACCCATAAAATTAGATTTTGCTGCACTCACTTGCAAATCACTTTTATTGATTTGATTACATCTTTGAGAAAATCGATTTCAAATCAATTTCTGTCAAATTAAGCAGCTCAATTCTAAGGTGGCGTTCACACCTGGACGTTTTAGTTTGATTAAAACAAATCCTGTTGACGGAAAGTCCATTTCATTTGCGCTGGAACTCATTTGAACTCTGATGCGAACCAAATAAACAAACTCTGTTCTGCCAAATAATTTGGGTCTCGGTTCGCTTCCTAGTGCACCAGAGTTTGGTTCACTGTTGAAACTATATGTAGACATATGTGATATATCTAATAACACCCACCAAGTCACCAACTACCCACAATTAGCCTCTAATTTATCTCTAGATGCTATAATGTGTCAATTTTATCCTGTGCAGATTATACTGTATTTCAGATGCATCCTCAAACTTTCACTCTTAATAACATATACATTTACAAATATGCTGATCTTTCATCTGTGTCCCCCAGGCTTTCATCAACAACTTCCAGGAGGCTAAAGAGGCCTTGGCTGAGGTGACAGCGCAGGTGGCAGAGAAGGCTGCCACGGGCGTAATGGAACTGGCAGAGCGCAGCATGCGCATCGCTCTTAACGTCCACTTCAACGCTCCTGTCATCTTCCTCCCCCAGTCCTCCTCCTCTACCAATGTCATCGTAGCCGACCTGGGCTTGATCTCCGTCAAGAACCACTTTACTAAGAGGCCGTCCAAAACCCACACAAAGATCCCCCCTGTAGTGGAAATGATGTCAGTGGCACTGAGTGATCTCAAGATGTACAGGTGAGTGCAAGACCATCTGTAAAAGAGTAACATAATTGAAGAGCCTCTATATGTTATGCTGTATATTTTTACTTCCTGGAATTGAATTATGCCACTAAGCATTAACCAAAATTGGCTCTTGGCTGAACACTTTAGGTGAGAGAAAGGAGATGGTTTGAGGGCCTGAAATGACAATTCTTTAATGACTAATGAATAAACAATCGGAACTGTTAATTTGGTGATACAACATTCATACAGGTTCATGCTTTTATTTCCGGTAAAAAATCTACCTTGTTTCGAAAAGAAGTTCATCGCTTTATTGTCTAGTGCCACCGTCAGGCCAAAATGTTATTTTGTTAAGACATTTTTGGGGGCTTTTCTGCCTTCATTGATAGTAGAGAGAGAGACAGGAAACCGGGAGGGAGAGACGAGGAGTGACACGCAGCAAAGGTCGTCGGGCTAGGGACTCAAACCCGTGACACGCTGTCCGGCTTTCATGCTTTCTGCTATGTGGTATGCGCCTTAACTGGTAGGCCAGCGGCGGCCCATTTATTTTTTACCTAATTTCATAGATCCATGGTGGATGAACCCTAACTAGTTGAGCGAACCCATGACCTGTCCTGTAGCACCACCGTTAGGCCAAATTGTCAATTTTCCTCACAAATATCTTGGCAGATTGCAGGATGAACTCTTAATGTTAAATTTGTAACCCTTAATGAAAGCCCAGGGCTCTAAGGATAGCAATCATGGTTGGTTCAGACCACTTTGATTGGGTGTAAGGGTCAGCATGGCTTCTAGGAGCCACTAGCACTCGTGTTAGGCTCTTGTTCCTTGTTATCACAGATTGGTACTTCTCACTTTCACTATTCACTAAGGAGTCCGTAGTTTTTGAATAGAGATTCCTTGCTTCTTACTTTCTTCCATATCTTGTTTCCATCTACAATTCCTGCATGCTCTGTTTTCTTCCAGAACCATATATGAAGCGGAAGAATTTCAAGGAGAGACTCAGCTGCTAAAACCAGTTAACCTGGACTTGTCTATCCAGAGAAACCTGTCATCCACCTGGTACCACGACATACCTGATATAGAGATTATAGCTCACCTCAAACCCATGAATGTGAGTAGTGGTTGTGTGCAGTGTGTGTGCACATTATGCATGTGACTGTATGAGGGAGGGAGAGAGAGACGGCAGTTTAGGTAGCTGTGTTTATGTGTACATGTGGGAAATCAAGCACTGACTGAAGGTTGAATTGCTTTACAGTTGTCAACCTGCAATTCTGGCCAAACATAATTGAGGTCATTATAAAAAATATGATTACAGTAATAAGTAATAATAATAATATAAATATAATAATAATTAATGAAACAAAATGAGTACAACAAAAATAGAATCATATTGATCTTGGAATCCACATGAGAACGGTGTGGCTCCAATGTGGATCTCGGACATTATGCCCAGCCTGTGATGTCAGTCATATATGACTTCTGTCATCCGTGAGATATATGATTGATTGATATACATGATGTATGATTCCAAATGTGGGCAAGGTTCCAGCCCGATCAGAGCCCTTCGATTTCCATTATAACATTCTAAAGTTAAATATTTAAAAAAGTGCAGGCCAGGTACAGTTCTTCGGTGTAGCTTCGGCTACGTCAGAAAACGATGCAATGCGTGATATTCTTCAGTTGAATTCTTCAGTTGAATTATTTTGAGGGAGAGACGTGGTCACATATGATAAGTTAGGCTTCACGGTCTCCGTCTCCATGTCTAGTCTGCTCTGTGAATCAGTGTGAATCACTGTCTTCAGTTCATATTGTAAGTACGGTATTTTAATGTGTATCTGCATCTGTTTATCTCACAGCTGATTCTGAGTCAGGATGACATGACGGTGGTACTACGTACACTTAGCGAGAACCTGTCGGAGACGTCTGACACTGTGCCCCCTCCCCCTCCTCCTCCCACTTTTGACCCCTCCTCTGAGACAGCATCCATCAAAGAGTCCCAAGGCTCTGGAACTACAGGACCAACAAGCAGTAAGGAGGAGAGAGTGTGTGTGTGTGTGCACGTGTGAGTGTGTCGTGCACGCTCAGAATTGTCATTTGGGAAATCAAGTTAGGTGTGTCAGGGTTAAGCTCTGGGTTATTAATGTTAAACATGCGTATAACTCCTGCCTTCATTGTTATGTTAAACACTGTGAGATATGTTTCATTGTAATGATACAGTAGCTAACACTTAGTCTTGCCTCATGCGTAGCGAGACGATCATTGCCTACTGATGATATCTAAATTCATTGAATGGGCTAAAACTGAGTGAAAACAATTCAGAAATTGAAAAATATAACTGCATCACAGAACAAATGCAAAGACTATGAGGAGGTCCTCATATGGGATGGTATTGGGTTGGTTTTCAAAGCAGTGGGCATTTACTGGTGTTTTTTTCCCAGCGTCCAACCCCATTCATTGTATTTAGATTTCCCCAGACGTATCAGATTACTGATCTTCTGGCTACAAGAGAGTGGTAACATTGTGTTATATGTTTTAATGTTACAATAGGTAACACTGTGGTGACCGCTGCTGTTGTGGAGACACATAAGAGTGGAAAGAAGAACACACTCAAACTGGACTTCAAGTTTGACTCCTTGACTCTGGTCCTGTACAGCCCCAGTGAGAACGAGGTGGGGGAAAAGCACTGGCAGTCATATTGCCAGACATTAAATTAAATTGTAAAGACTGTAAATATGTTCTAATGGTCTCTCCTCCTCCATCACCCTGTGTCGGTCTGTGTCCTGCTGTCTTACTTCCGCTTGCTCTTTTTTTTCTTTCTTTTTTCGCCACCTGGCAGCGGGGCTCTGAGGAAGGCTATTTCAGAGAGTTGGTCCATCCGTCCACCACTTTAGTCCCAAACAGCATAACAAAAAAAATTCTAAACAATTGCCATGGAATTTGCTGTGCACCTTCATGCTCACACTGATTTTGGTGACCACTAGCACCACTATGCGGCCAAACTTTCCACACATTAATTACCCCCCCTAAAAATATCAGTAACACTACTCTGGAATGCAATGGAATTTACTGTACACTTTCATGGGTTCAAGAGGATGAACCCTACTAATATTGGTGACCACATGGCGTTTCCTATAGTGACACCCTTAGGCCAATAAATGAATTATTGTACTTTATTACCCCCCACCTTCGCTTTCACTTCTGCCCATATGGGACGCCACAAACACGAATAATCTGTCCACAAACTAAATTTCCCCTCTGAGCTTCCTCATGTCTTGACGGCTGCACCCCCACGGCTGACACAGCCCTGACCTCTCTCTCTCTCTGTGTCCCTTTATCCATTCATTACATTTATTTTGCATCTCTTTTGTTGTTAATCAGGTGCAGCTGCTGGACTCCCACGATGAGCAGCAGAAGCTGGCAGAGTTTACTCTGGGAACCATCTCCACCTCCTTCAACATGTTCTCTGACAGCTCTATGAAGGCCTCAGTCAGACTGGCCAACTGCCTGTTGGACGACAAGAGACCCAGAATCAAGATGGTCACTTCCAGGTACTAAGGACACACACAAGACAGACACATACAGTGTACTGTATATCGATATAGGCACATAATCCTGTACAAATGTACAAATGCACACACTTAAACATAATTACCTTAACATACACATCATACAGCTATATATTTATTTTTATGTGCAGTGTCAGTTTTTTGTTCTTTTTTGTTTTTTTCAATTAATCAACCTTTACTAAACATTGGTAATGCTATTCAGTGTAATTCACAACACACACACACACACACACACACACACACACACACACACACACACACACACACAGAAGCTGTTGTATACTGTCTATTCAGGCATAGATGGGTAAACACATGCTCAAAACGTATTTGTGCTAACACTACCACATACACAATCTTGGCTGATACAACATGTGATAAAACATCTCCTCCATCTCTCCCTAGACAGATGGTGTAGCTTGTCATCATTCCTGAAGTGTGATCCAGTACAGTATGTTAGAATGTGTTCAGAGTGTGACGGGGCTACTTACCCACTCCATCCATCTTAACGGGCTGACAGGCCCTGCTGAGGGCACAGATTGGGTAGACCGTGGTGGCACACGAAGACACAGTCAAAACAGAATCATCAGTGCTACACAGAAAAATATATTCATAATACACAGGCCTAGGTTTGTAAGAGAGAGCGTGTCTGCGGTGAACATACGTAGCTACTAGCTACATAACACAGACCTACTGTAGAATGTGTTCAGATACGATTTCATTAGCTTTCTTTACTTTCTTTCTTTCAATTCTTGCTAATACTGTCGTCTTCACTCTCCCCTCCTCTCTTCACTTCTCCACTACTTTTTCCCTTTTCTACACCTTTCTTTACATCCCAACTCTCCTCATGATAACCTCCCAGGATGATGGCGATGCGACCCGGCACCGAGCAGAACATGATGGTGGAGGTGAACTACCGCCAGGGCCGCGATGGCTACATTCTGGATACAACAGTTCAGGACCTCTACCTCTGTGCCAGCATGGAGTTCCTGCTTACCGTGGCAGACATCTTCCTCAAGGCCACCCAGCAGGGCTTCGCTCCAGCCCCGCAGCCCAAGGCCACGAACAGAGGAGGGGATAAAAAGAATCTTGCCACTTCAGTTTCATCCAAGGAGAATGGTGGGTCGACACTTGTCACTTAGACGTAGAAGATATAGTAGTAATAATTAATAATAATCAATGTTTGAGTTCTCTGTTTTAAAGGAGTTTAATCAAGCAAAGTAGAACAAATGAGAGAAGAATTTAAGACTTTCACCTCAATCAAGTCAACACTTGTGTGTTGACTTGATTGAGGTGAAACCGAAGCTAGCCAAACCCAAAGCGAAGCTCGTGAAACACTAGTAACCACTAATAAATGTAGGTGTCAATAGATACAAACTAACAAATTCCACCTGATTTAACAAACACCCATAGACACAGCATTTGATCCTATCCCTGTGCATACTGTACGTTGAGAGATGACAGAGAAAAAGCAGCGATTTAAAGTGTGAGTAGTGTAAGTAGTGGAGTGTCGAGTCGAGGAAGACCAAATCCTGCCAATGTTGCAGTAAATTTGGTGTCAAAAGTTCAACGTGAAACTGAAGGCGAGGGAAACATCCACATTGGCCAAATTATTGGAGAAGGGAAATAAATTCAACAATTGTAATATTTCTATTGATTTTTGAAAGACAAAAAACATTAGATTCCATTTTCCAACACAGTAAATGGCAAAAACAGCTGGCTATATTATTCCAATGACATAATAACTATTAGATAAGACATTTACATTTAAATGTATTATGACGATCTATGCGGAACCTAATTCTGCATGGTTTCAGATGTTATGTTTTTCTTGGCGTAACCAGACATTTGAGCAGCCTCTGCCGAGACCCCAAGGGCTCCGTCTTTTTAAATCCAAATAAAAGATGAATGAATTGAATAATAAAAGCAAAACCATGTTTCTGCCATTTTCACATACAAAAGAACAGTATACACTCAGTACTTATTACAATATAAAAACTATGATAAATACCAGTCTACATACTATAAATGCATTTATAATCCAAATAGTTCTGGTTCACATTTGATAACATGAGGCATTGTTTGTGTCTGTACAAACATTTAGTGCAAAAGGTTTTGTTAAAATGTTGCTGTAAATTTACTTGTGTAAGTAAGTTGCATAGAATGTCTTCAAGATGTCTCATTTATCCTGTTATACTCCACTGTAAACTATCTAATGAAGCAGAAATGCTATAACACTTTATTTTTTTTACAAGAAAAATGTATAACTTTAACATTGTCTACATAATGTCTACTTCTGTATTCATCAGTAAACATCAGCCAGCATAATTATCATTGTTGCTCTTTGCTACCCTCAGTGGTATCTCCAGTGACGGCATCCAAGAGTGAGATCAATGTTTTCGTGAGGAATCCAGAGATCGTCTTTGTGGCAGATTTAACACGTGCCGACGCCCCCGCCCTGTTGATGACCACACAGTGTGAACTGGTGATGAAGAATGATGCAGAGGGATCGCTGATGACTGCCGTCATCAAGGACCTCAAGGTGAGGTCTTTTGCAAAGACAAAAAGTCCTGCAGTGATAAAGTATTCTAGTAAACGAATAAGATCAATTTAAATGATCACCCGGGCATTCCCCTTTGCCCGGCCGTATGCAACGGAGAGCACGCATATCAGCCCGAGTGAAGGGAGCACTAATGTGCCGTACCCTGAAGTTGAATGCGAGGGCAATGATGAATCTTAAGTAATAATGTTTATCACATACTCATTGTCTTATACTGTATATTCACAAATACAATGAGAAAATATTATTTGAACAGTGATATTTGCTTAAATAAATCAATATAACCATACATTTCTTACTGAACATGATCATCGTAGTTTAAAAGTTAGTCCTCATCATTAGCATCAAATACTGCTCCATGGCTGTACTCCTGTGACTTTTTGTTTAGTTGACGTTCTGTCAAAATGTGTGGCTTAAGAACTTTCTGTTAAAGAATCCACATATTGCTGTGGAAAACTGCCCTAAGTAATGGAAAGGTAGTAGGTAGTCCCGCTGAGATTTCCTGACAATGTATGGAGGTAGTTATTTGAAAACACAGTTGCTGGCTTCCAGCCTGACTATTATGCAGCCATTCTGTGAACTGTAGAAGGTCAGTGTTTTCCCCTCTGTGTTTGTTTCATCCATCCAGACGTAATAGGATTAAGCAAAGAGGTCACTCATGGTGCCAGTTCAGCCCACTTTAACCACTTTAGGTGTGCTCATTGGTCAGCTGTCATATAACTCTTTGGGAAGATATGGCCTTAGCTGTTATTGATTTGTCAGCTGGCATATCAGCTAATACAGCAGGCAGAGCACGTGAGCGGTGCGGGTGGAAATGCCGCACGGCGCTCCAGGGTGCTGGTTTCACGCTCGCTATTCGCTCACGTTGACTCCCCCCGCACTCCGCGCTCCGTCGCTCATGTTGATTTGCGCACCTCTCGCTCCATGCTCCGCTCAAACCGGGTCGCTCAACAGTAAAAAAAAAGAAAAGAAAAAGAAAGTAAAAATTCTAATGAAATCTCGGTGCGCTGTGCACTGCTGGATGTCTGTGTGTCTCTGAGTCCGTGCGACCGGGCATGCTCAAACATTCGGTGCGCGGCCCCCACCGGGGCGGCTTGGAGCGGCAGGCGGTCCTCGCTCTGAGTAGCGCTCCAACCTTTTTATAAACCAGCTCCGCGCTCACGTCAAAATCGTGTCGCTCCACTCCTCGCTCCGCTCCGCTCACATGCTCTGACAGCAGGTGACTATTAGGCAGTCAGTAGTTTATCACCCGCTCGGTCCTTTTATCACTTCTCTTAAGCAGGTCAAATAAAGCCTTGGTATGTGCTAAAACATTCCCGATGGCTTGACTGACTGACCGTCTACTGTTTTTGTAGGTTGACGCTTGTCCGTTCCTGAGGGACAAGAGGAAGAACGTAACCACAGTGCTGCAGCCCTGTCAGGTGTTCTACAAAAGCACCCAGACGTCACCCACCTCCCCTCAAGCTTTGGAGGTTTGCATCAACACCCTTTCACTGAAGGTAAGATTTATCTAAATACACATATGAACACGTCTGCGTTCAGTTCGTATTCTATTCAGGGACATTCGGCAAGCAGATTTCCTTTGACAGTCAAATGAATTATTGAGAAAGACTTTTTGAGTTAAATCTCAATCTAATCAGTTCTAATTAGATAATTACTACGGTAAGTTAGATCACAGACAAATATTTTCGAGTTTATAGCATTTATCTGTGAGCAGTGTCAACCAAGGCCTGACCGGCCTGCATACACTGTAGACTCAATTATATTAGAAAAAGTGCTACTGTATGCGCCTTCTCAACCTCTCTCCATGGCCAGGTATCTCCCATCATCATCAACACAGTTATCACCATCCAGTCTGTGCTGACGCCTGCTGCAGAGACACCACAGGAGCTAGACAGCCCCATACCCCCTGAGTTATGGGAGCGAAGGACCTGGAAGGACCTCAAGTTATGGTTCCTGGAGGAGGAAGGGGATGAGGACACACAGTCACTGGTCCCACTGATACCACAGGGAGAGTCACTACAGGTAATGCCACCACTGGACCGACTACTACGTACTTACTGTAAAGAAAATGAGAAATGATCAAATTGATCAATGGTCAAAAACTGTTTAAATGGTATAACTCCACAGTCCATTACTACATAGGTCAGAGACTTTTTACATGCTTTCAGACAATACTTTTTACCATGTATAATGTGTTTAGAACAAATAATTGAATTGCCTTTACAGGGTCTTTACAAGCCAATGTGTGCTGCGTTTTTGTTGATAAACCTTGCATTTATTTTGAGTAGCTGGTCATTTCTATGGTGTGGCTCTATAGGAGACTAGCCTTAGAGTGTCTGTCTGTCTGTCTGTCTGTCTGTCTGTCTGTCTGGGGCAAATCTTGCAAACCGCTGGACCCAGGGCCAAGTTTCTTGTCAGTTTGCCAAGTACAGTACATCCATACATTTGTTTTTCACATAATATGTGAAAAACAAATGGGTGGATTGTGTGATTTAAAACATATTATGTTTTACGTTTCTTTTAAATATTTAACTTTGAGTTTGTAAGATATATAGGAGCCAAGCTGATATTATTATGAATCACTAATATCCTTGTTCAAGTGATATTTTTTATTTCTACCAGTAATACAGCTTAGTGGAGAAGAGAGGGGCATTTGATTCCATTCACTGTACTGTATGTCCCTGCAGATAGCCATCAACTCTATCTGCCTGACTCTGGAGGCAGGGGTCGGGCACCGCACTGTCCCCATGCTTCTGGCCAAGTCCTCTTTCCATGGAGATGTCAAGAACTGGAGCACGCTCATTAACATGCACAGTCAGCTCAATCTAGAGGTACGTTAACATATACCCCAACTTTAGCAATATTACACAAGAGGGTGTGGTGTGTTTTACTGTCATTATTGGCACGACAATGATGCGGTCAGGAACTTGAATACTTGAGCAGAGTTCCGTAAGCATCACTGAAGTAATGATGACCTTAAAGCACACCCTCCTACAGTATGTAATATTGCAATTATACAATTACCAACAAAATAAAACTTGTATTAAAGGTAGGGTAAGTGATATTTTTTGGTTAAAACAAAAAGTATTTTTTTAAAAGGTTAAAATACTATATTCTGATAGTAATCATTGCTATAGAGTGTTTTTTCAGTAACAGATGTCTCCCTGTCTCTCCAGCTCTTTAATAAACAGAAAATACATTTTTCGGTAGGTGTCAAAATCTCAGCCAATCAGGAGAAAGTACCCATTTTTAAGCTTAATTTGTATAGTTTTCAGTTCAAATTTTGCATGCTCATTTCTTAGTGTCATCACTTCCAATTTCACTTGTTTAATCTGTGTCCTGATTGAGTTCTCTGTCCTGGTTGGATAAAATTCGAAATGAAACTACAAAAAAAAAAAAAAAACTACAAAATACATTTTCTGTTTTATAAAGAGCTGGAGAGACATGGAGACTCCTTACATGGACTCCTTCTGTGGCAGAGTCACCTCAAAGTCTCAACTAGAGACCAAAACATATAAACATAACCTGTGTGTAATGATGCACATGCAGGGCTTTTACCTAGCCATACGTAACACACTTGAACATTGTTAAAAAGACAGTTGAGGCACAGTTCTGTTTTGTACTTTACTGTTAGGTTCACTACTACAATGAGATGATGGGAGTGTGGGAGCCACTCCTGGAACCATTAGAAGAGGACAGAGACAGCTTCAAACCCTGGACTCTAGGACTGAAGGTACACACATGTACACGCGCACACACACGCAAGCACGCACGCACGCACGCACGTGCGTACCTTAACCTTATGAAAATGCAATAAAATCTAATTGAGCATACTGATTGTATTGTATTTGGCATTTCAAGATTGTTCCCAATTCTTTTTCATTCTTTGTTTTGTGATATATAAACACAGTGATATTTCTGGTTTAAACAAAACACTATATTTTGATAAATAATAGGAAGCTGTTCTCAACTTGTCTGCCTGGTTAAAGGTGCAGTTAGTGATATTAAAATAAGTGTTAAATAGCTCTATTATGATAGTTATCATTGCAAACACTATATCAGTGATTACTATCAGAATATAGAGCTATTTAACACTTTTTTAAAAAACAAAAATAATGTCACTAACAGCACCACTAACCAGGCAGACCAGCTGAGAACAAAGAAAACAAATAGAAATGTACACTGCACATTACCACGCAGTGACCAATTAAAACAATACAATATACTGTCTGAGGGACAACAGCATGTATCTTTGAGAATGTCCATGATAGTCTTTAAAAGCTGATTTAGGCCATGTCAGAAACACACAAACCTCTAACTAATTTTGCACCGTTGCGTTGTAACCTCCTTAGATGAAGAAGAAGCCAGTGAAATATACAGCAATGGCAGACTCGGATGAGGTTGATTTCAACGTTCCAGATTATAAGACAGTGATCAGCATCAGCAGCAAGGACCAGCTCAACATCACCCTCTCAAAATGTGGACTGGGCATGCTCAGTAACTTGGGCACGGTAAGGAAACAACAGTCAACAGTCACATACTGACTTACAATACCTTACTGTCGGGCTCGCTCTACAAGGTAATCGGGGTGATTTTGAGTCGAGAGCGTCCCTTCCAACTATCAGTGAATGTATCATGTTCTCTTCCGGCGTTATCAGTTTTGTATAGTGCATGCACAGTCACACATGCTTGTCCAAAGTGTTTATTTTATCTACTCAGGCATTTGCAGAGGCTGCCAAGCAGTCGACTGAAATCTTCCAGAAGGACGAGGCTCCATTTGTGGTGAAGAACCGTCTGGGCCTGCCAGTGTCAGTTCTCTACAGTGAGATGTTCAGCCCCCTCGATAGACAGGGCGTCAACCACACAGTGGAGCTGCAGGATGGAGAGCGACTCAACATGGACTACTCTAGAACTTCCACCAACTCTGACCAGTTCTCCGCTATAATCTCCCTTAGCGAAAAGGACTACTACATACAACCCAGTAAGTTGCAGTGGCACATACAGTATAGCAGCCATACACGCACATACGCACGATTACACGCTTACACACACGCACACGCACGCGCACACGCACACACACACACACACACACACACACACACACACACACATTATTTGGGATTCTTTACCAGCTGGCAGTGGCAATATTGTGTCCACCTTGTGAGACACTCAACAAGATGAATGTCTAGACCTTCTACTGTAGCTGACTGTCTGCCATATTAATCAAAAAGAAAGCCCTATAAACCCTGCTCCATATACTGGTAGTAAAAACACATCTGTTCTTGTCCCCCGTGTTCTGCCCAGCTCCGGTGGGCCACACAGCGACCAGTATCATCCCACTGATCAGGGTTGGCCGGGGGATGTACAGTGTGATGCACACTGAGTCAAAGGTCACTCGCTTCCTGGTGTGTCAGATCTACTCTGCGGATGGAAGCAAGTACATCAAGATCCGCTCTCCCTTTCAGGTAAAATATGGGTACTAAGGTTTTCGGTAGCCATTTTTCTATTCTACGTGTGTGTTTGCGGGAACGTGCTTGTGTGATCTGATCTCTATGCCTCATTACTGTAGTGCAGTGCTTCTTTCCAATTTCCAACACTTCACTGCGCAGTTCCTGCGTTCATCTATTGTTTTCTAAAGCATACTTTACTCCATAGTTGTTTGCCAAGAAGAACAGAAAGTGGTCAGGACAGATTATTGATATGTCTATTGATATGTCTACAAGCTATCAATAGATCTACAACGTATCATGTGGTGTAGGCTTGTAGATCTGCTCATTTTGGTACACAATACTGTGATACTACAGAGACAGTATAAACCAACTAGACTTTAGCATGTTTCGGGCTTTGCATCTCGTTCACCTTTTAGTCTATAATCGGCTTCATTGTTTGCTACTACTACTACTACTACTATTGTTTCATGATGCCATGGAAGAAACTTGTCTGCAGTGTTTCACCAATCCATCCATCACCAATTCCAATAACACTCTCTCCATGACACTGTATATCCATGTCGGTTCCAAAGTCTGAGGCGTATACAGATTTTAGCAGCTTGCTCATCGTAACAAATTGATGAATGATTGTAAAACTTTGAGCTGCGATATATGAGTATACTGTATCTCAATATGACGCCTTGGTTGGCTTTATCCATCATTGTAGCTACTGCTGCGATGCAGCCTTTTTGTGACTGTGTTGTGTTTATTGCACAGCGCAGGAGGGCAGTAAGCTATTAGGCAGCATGCTCGGAAAACCACATTTGCCAGATAATGTATGCTCATATAAAACCTGAAATATGATTTTAATGGTTGTAAATCTACATATTGTAAAGTTGTTACTTTATTTAATATCCAAATAAGTAATAATAATTATTATATTACAAAAATAATACTTTTCAAACCAGCCAGCCGGTGGCCAGAAATATATATACCAGCTAATAAAGTAAATACCAGCTGAAACCTTGATGGGTACATGCCCAAGCCACCTGCATCCTTCTGTCCTTACAGACACTGAGCAAATAACTCTCTCCCCGTCTCTGTTGTTTTCCGCAGATCATCAATCACTTTTCTATCCCCTTCAAAGTGTATGAAGGATCGACATGTCTGGGTATATCTCTTCCCAATGAGGAATTCTGTGTGCCTCTGGATTCCTATAGGTGAGGAAAACACAAACTGCACACATCACATTATACATCAAGACAATGAGCTGTTACAACACACACACTCTCACACACACACACACACACAGAATGGGGATGTTCTGTCGTGTTGCATGTTGATGAGGACGTCGCATGGACTTCACACCTGTCGGCATTGGCCCACTGCTCGGCTAACAAGTCCACTTCTGACAGCGTGCCTGCCTTCTTCTAATTGTACTGTATTTAACGGACATGGCAACCTGTTATGATTTGGGAGTGAGAACGGCACTTCGGTATTCCAGTGGTAGGGACTACCAGGAACGTTGATCGTCGCATCAAACAGGTGACACAATGGGGGATTTTGCCGTCACTAGTGAAAATGTCTTGGATTTTACTGCAGCAGCTGAAGAAATTCAACCTGCTACAGAAAATGATGGTCCAGTTCTGCAGGGCCATTATCGAGTCCAGCACCGGGAAGAGATCAGGAAAGACAATCTCCTCTCAACCCGGTCACCACCTCATCCAAAAGATACCATCCTGCAAGAGGCACCGGTCTATCATGACCGCTACTGTACCTCGAGCAACTCAAACGTCTTTTTCCCCAAGGCAGTGGGACTCACAAACAAACCCCTGCCCTTGTATTTGTTAATACATTAACAAATAAATAAATGCATTATTCACTGTGGTGCAAATGCACCAACCTGACCTCTTGCAAGCCATAACTCAAAAGGCAATAAAGATTATGCTGATTCTGATTCTTTCACTGTCTATCCTATGCTGCCCTCTGCAGGTCTGAGCTGAGCCTGCAGCCTGTAACAGAGGAGGATGAAGGCCGTCAGGTGGAGGAGTTTGAGTTTGAGTGTTCCGAGGGTTTCAGCTACGAGGACGTCAGCAGCCAGGAGCCCAGCCCGCGCCTTCAACAGAGCTGCCGTCGCCGTGGAGAAAAGGCTGGCATGCTGATGGTCAATATTGTGCCACTGAGGGACACAGTGACGTCCAAACACACAGGATGTGTCGGGGAGAATTTTGACGCGCCCTACATCATCCACCTATGGCCATCCGTCCTGCTGCGTAATCTGCTGCCTTACCCCATTGCCTACAAACTGCAGGTAGGGTAGAATCCTAGAAATGGGACACTAAAGCCCATTATATACTTAGTTACTTACTGTAAATCGCTCTGGATTAAGAGTGTTTGCTAAATACCTAAATTATAAATTGTTTTGTGATGGTGTCGCATGACGAAAATAGGTGATGTACAAGCTCTCAATTTGTCACGGATGCGATGCCTTGTGAGCTTGCCTTGTAGATCAGCTATTTTCGGTGTGTGAAACTGTTCAGAGCATAAATTAGGCATTACTCATACATATCCTAGAAAAAGAATTCTGTAACAATAAGGAAACATTGAACCTTGGACCCTTGAACTACAGTTTGGCTTTTGAACATTTACCCCATTGTTAATTATGTTGATGTAGTGGAAATCACAAATACTTGCATAATAGCCTTACATTAAGCACCAAGCACCATATCACTGTAAGAAACAAGTTTGTCCCTGCTGATTGGTCAACAGGACAGTGGTGGCATCGCCCCAGAGGCCACTCTGAAACCAGGCCACTCTGCCCAGCTGCACACTGCCGTCATCAACCAGTCTAGTCTCGCTCTCCGCCTGGTCGACTACTTCAATCAGGATTGGTCTGCTGAGTACAGGTCACTTTCAACTTTACTAAACTTTTTCATATCACACGTTTACACCAGGTATAAAAGAGTGGGTGAAATTATGTTGTGTAAGTTTCCCATGAATTGCAGAATTTGAGTAAAAATATCAAATGTACATAAAGTGTGTAATATAGACAGAATCTCATCTCATTGTCTCATACTTTTATCTAATAGTATTTCTTAATATACAGCAGTACTTGCTGTGTGTTACTTGTTGTCTGCCTTTTATGAACTAATCTATACTGAATATTACCATCTTTTTGACATAAAAAAGTGTCCCTTTTGTTTAAAATGTATATTTTCTTTTACTCGTTTTAAATAATCTTAAACTAAAAGTGGATTTTGCTTTATCTTCATAATTTTCCCTTTTTTGCCATTTGTTGTTAAATAACTTATTATTGAACTGTTACATCCCATTACACAGTCTCCGCAGTGAGCATGAGGAGATCACCTTCACCGTGTTCAAGTCTCTCCGGGAGGACGATGATGAGGACGGAGACAGTGGCGGGACGGAGAGGAAGAGGGCAGAGCTGGATATAGCGGTGCATGTCAAATATGACCCAGGACAAGCCGTGGTGGCCATCCATTCACCTTACTGGATGGAGAACAAGACGGGTCGGCTGCTGCAGTACTGCAGTAAGGCTGATGATATCCATCGCAAACACCCCCTGGACTATGACCTGCCACTGCTCTTCTCCTTCAAGCCGCGGAACTTCCTGCAAAACAACAAAGTAAGAGGAATCTGATGTAGGACATCATGCTGATGCATTGGAACCTTCTTTTGTTTTTTGCTTTACTTGCTCCTCATCTGTTGTTTACCTCAGTGGTGACATCTCTTTTGTTTGGCATTCTTCTGAACTGTGTGTTACCTACCACATGACCTCTTGTGTGCTCAATTCTGAATGCATTGTGTTCATCCTCCAGGTGCGTCTGATGATCTCAGACAGTGAGCTTTCAGAAGAATTCTCTCTGGATACTGTTGGTAGTTATGGAGATACGAAATGTAAAGGCAAATCCAAAGATTACCAGGTAAGGTTTTGTTGAGGACAGTGGCCTTTAACCAGGGTGGTGACTTGCTCTAGAGAGTCTCAACCTTACTAGACTCCAGATTCATAGATTATATTTTCAAAATGTAAGCCACAGTTTGAAAATAAAAAAACACAGTAATCAAAGTGAACGGCAATATACTGAAATTAGGAAATAACTTTTTTTTTTAAATCTATCTATATATCCTACTATGCTACTATATCCTACTATAAATTTAAGAAACCTCTGACCGTCATTCTGTCTGATCCACATTTTTCTCCTCAGTGGGTTGACCGATAGATCTGAACTTGCACACAGTCATTGACCATTGGCATATGAAGCCAGTGAAAAAGCTAATGTTTCACTTTTCCCAAATTTAAGCTGTTTATTTGCGTTTTCGTGAACGGTCCTCACAGGCAATGGGATAATCGTGGTTAGAGTCCCATAGCCCGGATGGACGGCGGGTGGAAATGACGAGTTGGGACTAGTTAATTAATTCACAAATTTTCTGTTTGTCTAACCCGGCCATAACCTGCACGCCGCCTGACCGATTGTTTTCAAACATGGCTTCCCTGATTTGCCAACCCGACTGTCAGCTTAACTGATTGACCGAGCTTCGTGTCATATTTGTGCCGCTGCACCAAGTCATGTATTCCTGACTTGCATTGTTCCTGACTTGTATGGCTTATAATGTAGAAAATGAAAGTGATGTGACCTGGTATTTACTTTTTTTCTATACATCAGGTTGGAGTGAAGATCGATGCCAGTAGCTTCAGCCTGACACGCATTGTGACCTTCATGCCATTCTACCTGCTGGTCAACAGAACCAAACACACCATCCTGATCAATGAACAGGGACTGGAGAACTGGACGAAGGTTAAGCCTGAACAGGTCAGAACCAAGTTCAATAAAGGCTATACACATTTTACAATTTAGGCATTTAGAAGATGCTCTTATCCAGAGCGACTTACAATAAGCAGAGAGACAGTGTAGCGCCTCAGTAAACTAGGTTCACAGGTAAACCTAGTTAATTCTAAACAAAATAATGATCTGTACATTGAACCTAGCTTTCTAAATAACGTGCTATGTAAATTAAGATTTTAACATTGTGGTCAAGAAAAACAAGGTAATCCACATTAGTGCAGATGCAGGATAGGATTAAGTCAACTGAATGGAAACATGTCTTTGTAGTTCATGGACGTCTGAAGAATGTATATACCCCATAGCAATGAGAGGGAATTGTCAGAGGAAAAACAGAAAAAACTTTTTAAGTTGTCACTATTAATGGATGAGCACTCGCACTATAAAATAGTTGGACTTAGATATGAGATTTTTTTTCTTCAGATAACCAAGTTTAACCTTAATTATTTACTGATCTTATTCGATATAATCTTCAGTCAGTCCTTCCATTCTGGCCTGAGAAAGATGCCAAGCACCTGAACATCCAAGTTGAAGGTTGTGACTCTCCTCCTCGGATCATTGACTTCACACGGACAGAGAACTGCTTATTGCTGCCTCTGGACAAGACTGTGAGTGGAAAATGCACATATATTCTACACACATCTTCAAGCACACGTGACAACAAAACTTTTAGTCACATTATCATACTGTATGTATTTTTTTACGAACATTGGGTAGGTGTCCAAAATATCGTACTTTCCAGGTTCTGACTATATAATTTTATTTGATTGATTGTCCGTTATAGAATGAGATTATGTCTACTCAAAACAGTATTCAGCATTTCCTGATAAACTTCGGCATGCAGACTCTAGTTTCATTGGTCCCTGTTTTTCAGCTGGGCGGGATCACGGTGGATGTGAACATTTCGGAGCACTCTACTGTGATTCGATTCTCTGACTACCATGATGGTGCAGCTCCCTTCCTCATCATCAACCACACCAAGGACCAGTCTCTACAGTTCTACCAGAGGTGAGAGAAAGAGCAGGGAAGGGGAGGTTGAGGACCCACGGGGCAAGGGGGGGTATAGCAGGGTATTAGAACTAAAAGGATGTGTGGGGAGAGGTGTCCTCGATTTATTTCCACTATTAGTAAGAGCCAGCAGTTAACCAAATAGGTGTTAATGTATTACCCCTGGAAGGCTGAAGATATCAGTTTAAACCAGATGAAAAATAACAGGGAGGATCAAGATGAGGGGAACTTGGTGAAAGGAAAGTACTGTATGAGTCATCCGAACTGTAAAATCTATCAATGGATAAATGCTTGCCTACTCTGTTTTATATCTGCACCTGTACATTATGTGTATTTTATTGTCATGTAAAGACATAACACTTTCTTTGTGTGGTTTAATTGTTAGTTATTGTCATTTTTAGTGCATGAGATGTTCTACTTCCCCCAACAACACATTTAACATTGTATATTTAGTTTATTAATGCTGAATTGTTTTTATCAAATTGCCATCGCTTTATCAGTGTTTTCTCATGACCTAACTTGTTTGTTTGTATTGATTTATTTGTTTTTGTACTTTGTTGCGGTCCATACAGCGGGCGGAGAAACTCATCTGGGTTTGTGGCTGATGAGCTGCTCGACCTCTCCCTCGAGCAGCTCATGGACAGGTAGAAAATAATGACAGCTCTGAAACTCAGATAGGGAGAGAGACAGAGAGAGAACGTGTGGAACAGATGGATGGAAGGAGGAAGAAGAATAAGTACAGTTAGTGCAGTGTGTGAGGTTATGAAGTGAAACAATTTCAAAAAGTCATGTCTACTCAGAGAGATACAAGTAGAGGTGTGACGCTGAAGAAGATGGGAAGTCAGAGGAGTGAGGGCCCTAATACTTCACATACGGTATTGGATGTAGACAGTAGGAGTATAGAATTGGGCCAGGTCTAGATGTAAAGAGTTGAAGGGAGACACCTCTGACTAAAGATAACATAGTGGGTGGAAAAGGAGATGATGGAGGAGAGGGGTATGAGGCTCCTGCTGTACCAGAGGCTACAGTTTCAGGACATGTCTTGGTCCCTGGTATTGAATGAGCTGTATACAGTATGTGCATTTCAATACAGGTGATAACTTATTCCATCTACCACGCCTAGCTGCTCGCTCATGTGTGCCTCATGACCCTCATTGTCATGAAACTGCAGCCACTGATACTACAGTGTAGTAACTCAGTGATGGAGGAGAGTTACAGATAGCAAAGGGAGGAAAGCATATGAGAAATCTGACCACATATGCACAGTAAGTGAAGTGATGATACAGTATTTGTTGAAGGTTAGTTTATTGACTGACAGATCTAAGATCCTAGTATCTACAGGTATGGAGACATCATTGCTTTAGCTCAGACTTGGTTGGGCTGCCTAATCTGCTCCATATCTTTACCACAATGAGTAAATGCACTCAAGCCTTTACATGGTCATACATACCGCTTGACACCATTGTTAATCATAGTTATGTTTCTTGTTTAAACAAACAAATAAGTGTGTGTGTGTGTGTGTGTGTGTGTGTGTGTGTGTGTGTGTGTGTGTGTGTGTGTGTGTGTGTGTGTGTGTGTGTGTGTGTGTGTGTGCTCACTCAGGAAGTGACTTAGCATACTGTAGACTTGTGTGTCATTGGAATAGAGTAAAAGGAGCAGTTTAGACATTCATTACTGTGACCTTTGACCTCCTATCAAGTGTTCTTTACTTTTACAACTGATGGTTTTGGCTGCAGCTGATTGGAGGGGATTCTGCCAGTAGAATCAGTTCTCTTGCTTCTGTACTGTTGCTCCGTCCAATGGGATAAGGCGTCCGCCGTCTGCTTAACCAATGCTTGTTCTGACTCTTGCATCCCCAGTTCCTCTTCTTTTCTGTTACTTTTTCTCATGTTCACAGCTTCTCAAAGCATGAATTGAAATCAGAATCAGAATGAACTTGCATTTGTAACTTTTCCCTCTTGGATCAAAGGAGACGCTTTCGTGGTTCCATCATTGTAGCGTCATTTTTGCTGTTGCATCATCTGACTGTTCCTGTCTGTTTATGGGAATCTTATGTTTACACTGTGGAATGTCAAACGTGTTCTTTGGATTCTGCGGTCCTTGTAGATGTAGATTCTTGGTGGCTGGGCATTACATGGTTTCATTGTTGCTGTTGTCTGTTTACTGCTACTGTCCTGTAAGGTAAATGTTTTCCTGGGTTCATAATGGTAGCACCCTATACCTATTCTGACCTAATGCATTGGTGTTGGCATTTTTGTGTGTGAATGCATGTAGCTCGCAAAAGGAGGCAGAGAAGGAGGAGTTGGAGCCAGGGAAAGCTGTGTACTACACCTGGGCTGAGCCCACTGGTTCTAGAGAGCTACGCTGGACATGTGGCAAAAATTACCATGGCAAACTGAAGAGTGAGGAGGTATCCACCAATGTCTGCCTACCAATATCCAGACCAATATGTACTCCCACACTCCTATTCATCAATATATGGCAGAAAATGTGCTTCTCTCGTTGCATTAGATCCATGAATATAAATTGCCCGTTGGGAATGCATGCCCCTCCGGTTACGCAATACCCGTTGTAGTAGTACCGTTGTCAGAGAACTTAGTGCAGTGCCCATTATCAGTCCCATTTATAGTACTTGGGGTTGGAGGCCAGTCTAGGACACACTGAGATTTTGCCCATTTATAGAAGGATGGTCAATTTGTCCATCTGTACATGTGTGTGAATAGTCCAACTAATCGAGACTAAAACTGACCTGCAATGTCAAAGGCTGTCTGTACATATAATACATATAATATCACATAGCCCACATACAATTCTATTTGAAAGATACAAACTATTTTACAAATGCTGTTCCCCATAGAATCGTAAGATGATGTAGTTTTAAGTGGTGATTAAAAATTTGAACTTTTCCCCCAAACATTGACATTGTATGGACAAGCTCCCCTTTTGACAGACTACTGTGCTTTACTGAGCACATTTTCTAGGATAGAAAATATGTGGTAGGATAATCACACACAAGGAGACACACTCCACTTTCTCCTGTCTTTAAAGTGTGTGTGTGTGTGTGTGTGTGTGTGTGTGTGTGTGTGTGTGTGTGTGTGTGTGTGTGTGTGTGTGTGTGTGTGTGTGTGTGTGTGTGTGTGTGTGTGTGTGTGTGTGTGTGTGTGTGTGTGTGTGTGTGTGTGTGTGTGTGTGTGTGTGTGTGTGCGTGCGTGCGTGTGTGTGTTTTAGGACTTATGTGATGACCTGAATAAAGAGGGAAAACTTTTCCTGATCTCCTTCTATGAAGGTACCGTATAATACATTTACTGTACGCATGTAATTCACTCAACATTTGCATTGAATTCAATGCCTGTGTGTTTTGTTTCACCATAATACAAAGGTTTCATTTGAAAGTGCATTTTAAGTGTATGGTCCAAACTACTCAGAAATTCAGGTCAAGTCATTCACTACTGAGTAGTGAATGACTTGACCTGAAAAATTTCCATGCACAATCAAATGGAGTACTACATTTGACTGTGCATGGACATTTTTGGGGTTCTTTTTTTACGTAATTATAATTATTTGGTTTGACTGTCGATCCTGCAGGTCTCCAACGGGTGGTGCTCTTTACAGAAGAGCGTCGGATCTTCAAGCTGATCCAAAAGAGTGAGAAAGCTCAGCTGGCCGAGCAGGAAATAATTCTGTCTCTCCAAGATGTAGGGGTGTCTCTGGTAAACAACACTACCGGCCAGGAGGTCGCTTACATCGGGATTACAAGGTAGACAAAAACACTAGGTTATTTTTTCCATGTTTCCAGGCCAAGAAAATTGCCATAGCGTCTGGCTATGGCCCCCCTATAAAACTAAACAAAAAACGATTATAGCGAAACGTTTTTGGAAATGTTTGAAAGATTTTGTAAAATGTTTACAGTAATGACATGCCCAAACTAGGAACATCATGTTGAAAGTGGTTAAACTGGCACAATAATCTTATGAAATGCATTTAAATTAAACTTCTTATACTGTATATAACTTAAACATTTCCTCTCCTTTACAATTGGCCCCCAATGCAGTTATAATTTGGTCACAAGCTTTTGTCAATGCTTTTCATTGGTTAAATATTCATAAAACCCACAGACAGACTTTAAGACCACTTTAAACTTGACCTACCTATTTTGGGCATGTCGTTAAGCGAAATGTTAAGCAATTTTTCTAAAATTGTGAGGAAAAAAAAAGCTCACAAATTGCTCACAATGTGTTGCAATGCAACCCGTTGTGATCTGCTATTTTCGCAATTTTTTTTCACACAAAGTATAACAATACAAGGTTTCTGCCCGACAGCGATGATATACTGTATAATTTAATACAAAAGAATTTCACAAACTACTGTATATCCTTTCTTTCTCTACTGTGTACAGTTCTGATGTGGTGTGGGAATCCAAGCCGAAGAAGCGGTCCAGATGGAAGCCACTGAGTGGTAAAGACACAGAGATGCTGGAAAACCGCTACAGAGAGTATCTGGACAGTGAGCCCATAGACGACGCCATCGTGGGTTTTGAAAACAACTTCCAGGTTAGAGGTCAAATAGACTCTTTAACTGATTCACTGCCAATCACGTAGATCTACGCGAACCTATTTAAAGCCGCCGCGTGCCAGTCGCGTAGATCTACGTGATTTTTTTTTTTTTTTTTTATATATATTTTTTTTCAATTTGACCCAAAGACCAAGGAGATATGATTTTTCGAAGATCTAGACTCCTATCCACTTCCTTGTTAACTTAAAACTTAAAAATTCTGTATCTCGGCTCCTGAGTACTTTTTTTTTTTAACGCTTTCAAGATTGGGCCCTGATCCTGAAAAGGTTGGGAACCACTGCTGCATATGAACCTTTGACAATACATCCATGTTGTCTCCCAGGTCTCCCTGACACCCAACGGCATGAACATGAAGCTGCTTCAACCAACAGAAGCTCCTCTCAGGAGGAACTTCCTGCCTGGGGTGAAGGTGGAGTACAGCATCTCCCCGCGACAGAGCACCTACCGTGTCCAGATCAACCGCATACAGGTACAACAAACAGACAAAGAAACAACTTGTACAGTATACTGCCAAATTCCTGAGTGTTCATTTAACTCTGAGAGTGTACAAATGTAACCAAATGGTGTTAATTTGGTTACATGTGTACACTGAGTTACAAAAATGTAAAAATTAACACAGAATTATATAGAAACGCACAACTTCTGGTCAGATGTTAAGTGAATATCTCAAAACCTTATCCAGATCCACCATCTTGTACTATGCCCATCCATATGTTTTCGTCTACTGCATCTTGAGTCTGTTTGTATTATTTTTTTGTTCAAGGTTTCTTTATTGGTATTTTCTATTTTCACATACAGGTCAATAAGACAAAAGCATACAAAAACAGTGTATGTTACCCCTCCCACCCCCACCCCCCCCCCCCCTCCACAAAGTTCCCGCTCCGAAAGAGCCACAACCCTGGTATCTTGTTGTCATTAACACAAAAAGACCAGTTTGTATTTTAATTGCGCTCAGAGAACCATGAAACTATTTCAGTCAACATAAAAGTTAAAAGTTAAAAACAGATAATCGCAAATTAGTATAAAAGCTTAATGAATACAAAGACAATTATAAAATGTTTCCTTTCCACACAGATGCTAGGACTGATGCCATAATCCCTTTTTCTTGTCCCCTATAGATCCAGAATCAACTGCCAGGATCCATCTTCCCATACGTCTTTTATCCCGTCAAACTACCCAAGTCCGTCACCATGGACTCAGGTCAGTCTGTCTGCCTCTGATACAACACTGTTTAGATTCACTTTAGATGCTAATTCTTTGTTTTACAGTATTTGATGCTTCAGCCAAGTGTGTCACTTAAGCTTTCTCTATTTCTTCCAGAGCCCAAACCCCTAACGGATATCTCCATTGTTACCAGAGCGGCCGGACATTCTAACATCTCTCGCATCAAGTAATTGTTTCTACAACCAATGTTTACACATCTTTATCTTTCTCTGTACTGCATTTGTTTTGTCACACATCCATATGGACTCTCCCACTCTCCTTATTTGTTTGCAAATGGCTATTTTAGCAATTTTTTTTTTACATTTTTGAAAATGCTTCAATGTTTTCGCCCATACTAACATTGAAAGTGGTTAAGTCCCTCTATGGGTTTTAGTCCGTCTATGGGTTTTATAAATATTTGAACAATGAAAAGCATTAACAACAAACAACACAGGTTATTTTTCATTTATTGAAACGTTATGTTTTGGACATATAAGGTTTCCACCTAACGGCGTCAATATACTTTTTGACACCTGGATCAGAGTGTAATCTTGTTTCTAATTCTCAGGTTCAATTTCATACCCTAAATCACTATTTCATATTTTATTATACTGTATCAGCAAGGCTTGCATTTCAGCCATATGTTGGAATACACACAAAAAAATCCAAATGTGTTAATTTCACTCTGAGAGTTTACAAATGGACCATTTGGCTCCACACATCATAGTTGCACTGCGTACAATGGCTTGAATCATTGTGTTTTCAAGGAGCCTTTGAAATGATTGCAGATGTGCACTGTCTACCTCAGATACTTCAAGGTGTTGATTCAGGAGATGGATTTGAAGCTGGACCTGGGTTTCCTCTACGCCATCCTTGATCTGTTCACACCCGAGAACACTGGCATCATCACAACGTCAGAACAGGAGGTCTGTTGAACACACATTATTATATAAGTTGTTTTCTTTATTGTCACATGCACTTACAATACAGTTGTGGCAACATTACATGCAGTGTCATTCTTGTTCTTAGAACTTTATCAACAGTGTCACAACAAGAGACAATAAAAGATAAATAATACAAGAATAATTCATAATAAATAAATAAATAATATAAAAGGTACAGCATTGTATCAGCTGAAATTATACCAACATTTGAAATGATAAGGTTCCTACTGTATGTGTGCATGCATTTGTGTTATTCCACCAGGTGGAGCTGTTTGAAAAGGACATAGAGTATATAAGGGCAGAGTTGGGCCATGTCTCTGCTGCAGACACCTCTCCTATCAGCCTCTATGAGTACTTCCACATATCCCCCATCAAGGTGTGTACTGTATGACTGCATGCATGTTTATTTGACTATTTCAGTTATATCCTTCATATCTCAACTGCAATAATACAGTAAAATTAATACATGCTTTAAAAGAAAATGATTACAAATGTATACTGCATTAGTGTGATTACCCTTTAGGCTCGTGGGATTTCAATCCCCCAAAATCATTGTCATTGAAAACCTTATATTTACTAATGTATAACTGGGATTTGAACCTGTGTGGAAAGGGACTCTAAAGCCAAACAGCTTAACCACTAACCTAAAGGGTAAATCCCCCCTTTAGCCGGGGGAGATATTAGGCTTTTGGTCTTCAGGCAGAGGCTCTGATACACCGTGCCACACCGTCAGTAATGCTCTTTTGATTCTGCAGAATGCCTGGGGTAATCATGTCTTTTGCATTTCCAGCTGCACCTGAGTCTCTCTCTGAGTACGGGTGGAGAGGACGGTCTGAAGGAGAAGAGAGACACGGAACTCATCCCTATCCAGTCTCTCAACCTGCTGCTGAAGAGTATAGGAGCCACACTCACTGACGTACAGGATGTTGTCTTCAAGTAGGGGACACCTTTCTTTATGTATTGTTTTTATTTTGTGTCCGTGACAATTTCAATCTACTTTTCACATTCTCACTTGCATCATTTCTAATGGTTGTGTTGCTTTTTTCAGACTGGCCTTCTTTGAGTTGACCTTCCAGTTCTGCACCACCCAGCAGCTCCAGTGGGAGGTTATAGGTCATTACACCAAGCAGGTACGGCACAGAGGATACGCACACACAAACACTGGGACAGGTTGTGAATAAGCCCCTGCTCTTGTGTACTCTCAGTCCATTAGTTATGTACAATGTAAGGTTTTTAACCTGGACGCCAACTCATGACCCATCACCTGTGCTGTATGACTCATCAATGTATTTGTCCTGTGTCCATGTTTGTATATCCCAGGCCATCAAACAAGCGTATGTGTTGGTGCTGGGTCTGGATGTGCTGGGAAATCCCTTTGGGCTGATCAGAGGGCTGTCTGAAGGAGTGGAGGCCTTCTTCTATGAGCCCTATCAGGTATATTTTTCATATTCATAAAATGGCTTTAGGGCGATACAACTTGTTCACCTAGTAGTGCTGATTTCCTAAAGTAAAATACAGCACACCTTTATGCTTCCTTTATCTGTACTGCAACTGTTGTTGTTTGGGGTTTCCTAGGGAGCCATCCAGGGGCCTGAGGAGTTTGTGGAAGGCATGGCTCTTGGAGTAAAAGCTCTGGTGGGTGGAGCTGTAGGTAAGCACTGGGCACGCTTTGTATTAATTTCTTCATCCTTTCACTTCCTCTCATCATTCTTGTAAAGTGGTGTCGGATAAAGAATACTATCTGCTGTTTGTGTGCCAAACTGTAATGCTATACATTGATTCCAGACCATTTTTGACAACATTTTGTGAGCAAAGTTCAAAATGTTAAGCTCTCTTCTCTTCTCTTCTCTTCTCTTCTCTTCTCTTCTCTTCTCTTCTCTTCTCTTCTCTTCTCTTCTCTTCTCTTCTCTTCTCTTCTCTTCTCTTCTCTTCCTCCCCCCTCCCCCCTTCCTCCCCCCTCTCCTCCCAGGGGGCCTAGCCGGTGCAGCTTCCAGGATCACCGGTGCAATGGCAAAGGGTGTCGCTGCCATAACGATGGATGAGGAGTACCAGCAGAAGAGACGGGAGATCATGAACAAACAGCCCAGCAGTCTGAGAGAGGGGCTGGCCAGAGGCGGCAAGGGACTGGTGTCTGTACGTAGGATCAGCAGAAACCAGTACCTCATTCTAGAGTTGGATCCATCAATACCAGTGTATACTGTACTAGCACCACAAACATCCTGTTAGGGCCTGAGCAGGAGGCGCATTGACCATATTCACACAGCAGCCATTTTTCTCTTATGTCATGACTAGTATAATCAAGTCACTGTGTTGGGGTAACACTGGTTTCTTCTCTCAGGGCTTTGTCAGTGGGATCACAGGGATTGTCACCAAACCTATAAAAGGTATGTGTAGTTTACACCTCTGTCACACATACAGATTGATGCCACCTTTAATTTTTGTTTCTTCACTGTTCCTGTTTGAAGTTGTACTAGTGGAACAAACAGGTTTCTTTGGAAGTTACATGAAAATGTAAGTAGTCAAGATATTGTAAATAGGTGGGTGCCAGATGGCTCAGCCAGTTGGTGCACAGACAATATGCTCCTTGTGAGAGAGCAAGGACTCTGGTTTGAATCTGCATGTCTTGTCTCGCATGTCTCTCCTCTCTCTCTGCCGTTGGTTTCCTGCCCTCAACACAATGACCTGATCTGAAATAAAAAGAATAACATGCCTCTTCCCCCCAGAAAAGATTGTAAATAGGCTGGATAATTGTCATGTGAGCAGCTTATTGAACAGTGTGTTGGTGTAAAGAGAAATGCACTGAGTTGGATTAGGGCTACAGAGGATCTTTTTGGAAAATGTGATGGTGTGTTTTTATTCCACAGGTGCTCAGAAGGAGGGTGCGGCAGGCTTCTTTAAGGGCATAGGGAAGGGTCTTGTGGGAGCAGTGGCCAGACCTACAGGAGGCATTATTGACATGGCCAGCAGTACCTTCCAAGGGATCAAGAGGTGTGTGTGTTTTTATATCAGATCTGTATAAATGTGCATATAGTCAACCTAGTACATGTTCAAATTGTGTCTTACCAAATAGACATATTCTGTTGTGTATACACTGTATCAGTGTATGATATGTATGCATATTAGTGAAGCACAGGTCAGGTTACTTAAAACCATGAGCAACTCGACCCACCCAACCCGTTTTCTTGCACATAAAACAACCATTCAAACCCGATCAGCCAAACCAGGGAAGGAGAAAGAAAATCAAGTACAGTAGCCACGTGATTTTTTTTAAAAACGTTTCACAACTTCTCAAAACATGACAATGCTTTTAATTTTCCATCAATTCTTCTTTTGGAAATGTCTTCTGTAGAAATATGCATTCAATGCAAGTTACTGCATTGGTTGCCCGGTTGGCCTAACAATAAACTAGAATAGGCATCTGGGTGGGCCAGGGGTAAAGTCCATGCCCACCACTGTGGAGACTGGGGTTTGAATCCTCCACAGACCACAGTACATCCCACTTTTCGGGTGCTCCAAGTGGGAAGCCAGTTGGGGAGGGTGATCCCTGTTGCCGCACTAGTGTTGCACTAGTCATAGGATTTCACATTTAAACCTGACGCAAATATGTTTCAACATTCTCAGTACAGACACTGAGTGTACCTGCGGACTGCGTAGACTACACCAGTAATAAACGTTAATTTAGCAGTAATAAATGTTATTTTAGACTATAGCCATGTTGTGTGTAGCTATTTTACTTACTGTATACCCCCCTGACCCGATCTCAATAATCTCTTCATTCGACCCTGACCTTTCTGAACCATGGATAAACCCACGAGTCTTGCGGGTTTCGTATTGAACTGTATACCGGCATGCATCACTAATGCATGTACAGTTGTCACACCCAATATAAATTATACGTAGTATAATATTAAATTGCCTAGTCCTATAATATGTGTGTGTGTGTCTTCTCATTCAGGGCGGCAGAGTCATCACAGGACATTATGTCTCTGCGTCCTCCTCGCTTCATCCACGAGGACGGGGTCATACGGCCATATAAGGAGAGGGAGGGTCTCGGTAGTCAGATGCTTCAGGTAAGACAGGGATATCCCTCTCTCCCATCATCCACCTAGCCACTTTAAGACTGGTAAAAAGATGTCTGTGAATACTGTTTTCAGTTTTTACTACTTCTGACCGTTGTTCCTGTTTGCTGTGACTGCATGAAGCATACAGTAGTACCTTGTTCAGTTGTAGAAAGATATGTATTCTATTAGATTCCATATCCATCCTCATATCCTGTCCTCCACACCCCTATTGTGCTTTCTATCTCTCTGTTGGATGTTGATCTTCAACACACTTCTATTTTTAGCTACAGAAGTTGCCCATTATGCTTATTGATATGTAGTCAGTCAGAGATTCATAGACCTCCCCCACCACATACTGTTGATCTTTAGGACTGATTGTCCACACTGTTATTTGTGATCAGATCGGATCACATTTCAAACCATCTAGGAATCTGGTTCAAATCTGATTCGTAAAAATCTGTTACCATTTTGTTATAGTTTTTTTTCTTTTACTTTTGTTTTTTATATTCAGACTTGATAAAAAATAATCAGATTCTTTATATAGAACCAAAAAAATCTGATTTGTGCTGCCAGTCTGTACATACTTAGCCTGGTAAACCCTCCCTCCAGAAATCTCATTTCCATTTGATTCCAGGAGTGAGTCTGGCTGGAGTTGGGTGGGAGTAATACCGTTGACTGACAACCCCTTCAGCCAATGATCGTTATTCCCCTTCAGCCAATTGCAGTGCATTTTTACCACCTCCGCGACTAATGTGACGCAACGGGACTTTTGAGATGGCCATGCCCAAAATAGGTTGCCTTATTCGGATACATGCGTGTCACTGCCCGCCCCTGCCGGTTCTCTGATATATTTTTTTTAAATAGGCTCTGTCATGATTAATTGACCACATATATGAAGTTAAACAACTAAATTCTATCCAAACGATATCTTAAGTAAATTCCGTGCCTCAAAAAATAAGTTTGAGAGCGTTTTAAACCCGAAAATAAAAAGTAGAAACTGCCCACAGAAACAATGGCTGCCGTTCGTGTTTGGTCGGCTGCACTCAGGCTGCACTCGGGTCCATTCGGGCTCACTCGAACTCGCCACCTGATTGGCCAACTTTTGCTGTCAATCACAGAACGATGAGCGACGACGCTGATAGGCTTGGTTTCTTGTCTAATTCTCCGTAACATACTCACTATGGGATATCAGCGCCCCCTGGCGTTGATGCAGAGCTACATACCATAAACTCCCGGGCCATTCATTGGCTGAGAAGGGTATGTCACGTGTCCGGTAGACCGGAAGAGGTATAAAACCTCTTTCGTGACGTGGCTCATCCTCTTTCGCTTCTCTGCATGGCAGATGCAACAGCTCAAGACATACCTTAATAATAACAAACGTAACTTTGATCAGGACAGAAACCAGCTTTAGCCCACTCGGTGGTACTTGTACTAACCAACGGGTTTTCCTCCTATTAAAAAAAAAAAAAAAAGTTTTATTATTTCCGCTCCCGCGGCTATCTTCTGTTTCTTTCTTTTACTGCTAAAGCAAGTTTTCCTCCTTTGAGTTTTCCGCGCTCTTAGCCTTGCGGCTGAAAGCTAACAGGTTAGCTCGAGATGGAGGTTCCACGTCCCTGCGTATTGCTGCTCTGCCGCTTGATGATCGCCGGGGATGACCCTCTTGGTTTCTGCATCTCGTGCCTCGGTCTCTACAGGGCCGAGGCATTTCTAAGATGCACCGGGACGCTGCGAGGACTGCGCTCTGTTCTCCACGCTGCACCTCGATAGCCGCTTAGCCAGGGCAGCGCCCTGGCTGCGGGAAGCAGCGACGTCTCGTCCCCGGTCGTCGCGGATCCAGCAACACCCCGCATGGACACCGGCCCAGGGAACGTGGGTGGTGGGGCCCACCACGTGCGCTCACAGTCCACAATGGGCCCTCCGGCAGTCCCGGCTGCGAGCGGCGTTAGCCCCCGCTCGCAGCACCTCCAGGCTGCTACACAAGCCGTGCTACGCAGCACTGCAGCAGCCGCTAGCACCGTGTCTGGGGGAACCACCCAGGTGCGACTACCTAGCGGCACTTCCTCCCCCTCTTCCCAGCCGTCTACTCCGCTGCCACAGCAAGCGTACCGGGCCAGCGGTGCGTCGCCAGGAGACAACGAGAGGGGCTCCGGCGACGGCAGCATAGGCGAGGGGAGAACGAGGCAGAAGCTCGTGAGTGAGTTAGCCCAGACTAGCTACGTTAGCTGCTTACGCTAGGTTAACGTCGCCTTAGTCAGGCAGTGTTTTTGTTGGCTTAACACCCATGCAACAGGTTATTAACAGCGTTGTCCTAGCCTAGCTTGCCTCGCTAGGATAACACCAGCTTGTTAGCCTTCTCACTCTGTGTATCGAGCAAACCTCGGGGGCTTCTGAAGACCTTGGACAGGCTCATCGGGCGCCATTGGGACACATGTTGTTTTTGTCATAAGAATATGTTAAAACGTTCATGCTGTTTACTGTTTCTGTGCCTGCTCTTGTTTCATACTCATGTTCCAAGTACATAAAGCACGTTAGCACATTAGCAGACTCTCACCGGTGCACAGACCGGTTCAGCCCCCCCCCTCCCCCCCTCCCCCCCGGCCGTGCTGGGGAAGAGGACCGTGGCTTTACAGGCCTCGATGGACAAGATGGACGGCTCCTCGACTGCCAAAAGGCCATGTTTAGTGAAAACGAATGTGTGTTTAAAAGTACAATTTTTTTTCTGCCAAAGAAATAAATGTGTTACATGTTACAAACGATCTCGTTCTTTCACGTGGCTTGAGAGCAGCGGAGCAGTGGAGTCCCCTACCGCGGGCTTCTCTGCTCCAATGCTCTCTGTATATAAGCCCATAATGTCTGTGATGCCCGAACTCCGGTATCCCAGACATTGATGGGATAATATCTGTGCATGTAATGTAAATGTATCAACGTTCTCAATTACATAAGCCCACACTGTCTAGAACACCCGAGTCCCGATGTTCTAGACATTGTTGGATAACATCTGTGCATGTTTTTGGATCATATGAAGGTAATATAAAAACCCACATCACCCCTGTCCGCCAGAGGGCGCAAATGCGCCAGTGGAATGGGGTCACGCCGGTTTTTGCCTTCCGTCCCACAGGAAGTGCCCACGCACCACTGTGAACCGGAAGTACTTCGGTCAGACATGACCCCTTGGCCGTACCGCCTCACGTTCGCCGCTGGAGGGCGACAAAGCACCTCCTAGAGGAGGACGACTTTGTGATGGCGGCGGCCAGAGTAGGTTAGGAAGAGAGTAATGACAGTAGCGTCGATCCCATTGTGAGAATGGAAGGCGGAAGTGCTCTGTCTACGTCAATGAGATAGTTCCAATGTTGGAACTATAGCCCATAGAGGCCCGCTTTGCGGCGAGATCAAAGCGTGACATTACTCTCTTTTCTACACTCTGGCGACGGCCAAGGTAGGATTACTCATAGATATATATATCCAGTGGTGTGATCTAGTTTCACTGTATATATTTATGGGCTTAATTCTGACGCCGGGGTTTTTTCCCGTGGCCAATCACGTGACTCCTCCGAGTCCTCCGTTGGCCAGGGCTTACCAGCGCTACTAAACAAGGGCCACACACACGGCCCCGTCTGTCCAGCGTCGCGTCTGTCCAAGTAGCAGTGCTGTTGGTTCCCATGGGAACGAACAAGCTGCGGTGACGGACAAACCGGATGCTGACGTCAGGCAAGGTCCCCGTGACAAGTCACGTGGACCCCGCGGGGTCCTTGGGACAGACCGTTAGTACCTCTACTGCCTCGAGCGGTCACATCAGGGTTAGCACCGCCGGTGGCAGTGGCAGCGTCACTGGTCCCCATGGCAACGGTCCCCATGGCAACGCTCCCACTCTCCGAGCGGCCGTTGACGTCATCGTCCAATCCACTCGCTCGGTGTGTGAAGCAATGGCAGGTTTGCAAGCCGAATGCTTAGGTATTGCTCACAATACTAAAGGGTTTCAGGCTGCATTTCTCCACAAAACCCCCCGTGACAGAAAAAGTATTGTTTTCCCGTGCAAGGGGTCCAGCAGCCAATACTCTGAGGGAGGAAGTCTCCTTCCTCGTGAGCATGGGCGCTATTAAAGAATTACTTCCGATACTTCTGTTTACTATCCCAGTACATCAGCGTTACACTGTGTGTGTACAGGGTTTTTCAGTACAGCAGTGACACACTGTGATTGTACTGGTCAACTCCCCTGATCCGCAACAACACATTGTGGTTGTACTTGTGTGTTTTCCACGTGCTCTTATGCATATAGTCTCCTATGTCGGACACGGTGTTGTTCCTCTCATGCGGAGGATAAGGCAACCATGTCTCTGAGAGAGGGGGTTCTCTCTCTCTCCATAGTGAGAATGTTACGAAGAATTTGTCAGGAAACTCGAGGTTACGTTGTAACCCCGGTTTCCTTAGAATTCAGAGTAACATAGTCAGAGAACTATCTATGAATCGGAACCAACTGGTTTTCTATTCGTAGTATTTTCTGGTGGAAAAGAAGGGGGGGGGGGGTATGACCCATTCTGAATCTGAAGGGTCTCATTAAATACCCCTTTGCCGTACCGCCTCACGGACTACAGGCCTCGTTCGCCACTAACGAGCGACAAAGCACTCCCTACGGGGAGGACGACTTTGTCGACGCTCCGTCCGGAGCCTTTGGGCTCAGACGAGAGGGCGACGGCCAAGGTAGGCTTATTTCGGACGGCCCCGTTTGTCAGAGTGACAGCGCCGTTGGTTTCCATGGAAACAGACAGGCTGCGCTGGCGGACAAACCGGATGCTGACGTCAGGCGAGGTCCCCGTGACCGGTCACGTGACCCCGCCGGTAGTACCTCTACTGCCTCGAGCGGTCACCTCAGGGTTAGCACCGCTGGCGGCAGTGGCAGCGTCACTGGTCCCCATGGCAACGCACACAGGGTTAGCGCTGCTAGCACCGGTAGTAGCGTCTTTGGTCCCCATGGCAACGCACACACAAAAAATAAAAAAAAACGGTTCCCTTGGAAACGGATCTCAACGTTTCTTGGCTCATGGTGATTTAGCCTTGACTAGCTTGTTAGCTGCTAGGTTTGCATAACCTCCAGTCAGGCTACTGTTGCTTCGATTGGCGGCTAACGGGCCTCACTAACAACAACACATTGCAGTGTTGTTTTTTGGTGCAGCGCATAGCCAGCCCCGCTAAAGCAACACCACGGTGGCCACCTACCACCGCTACCCTTCCACGGTCTCTAACGGCCCCGCATGTGCGGGTCCGCTGGATCACGTGGCGACATCACCGGTCCAGTTGGACACGTGTGCGTTGTCCGCACTGGGTGACATCAGAGCCCCTACTAACTCGCTTGCTGAGGCAGCTTGTTGGAGAGTTTGCAGTCCGGAACTGTTTACTATCCCGGTACTTCAGTGGTACACTGTGTGTGTAGGGGTTTTTCAGTACATCAGTGACACACTGTGGTTGTACTGGTCAGCTCCCCTGATCGACAACAACACACTGTGGTTGTACTGGTGTGTGACCCTCTTTGCGGACGGTGCGTTAAGGAGATGGGTGGACCAGCATTGTTTTCAATGCTTGTTTCCACGTTCCTTTCTATCCACCACGGTCAGGAGGTGGCGCGGCACACCGACGTGACCGTTTCCCCACTTGACGTCGCGGGGTTTTTCACCGTCACCGTCCGTCGAGCGTCTTGGTCCCGTCTCAGCGGACCACCTTCATAGGGGATCTCGCTGGGCTAGACCAGGCTCACGGCGCGTCTGTCCCGGGCGGGATAGACAGCTTTTCGGCCTATGGTCTTCTCGCGTGAGGCGACAAGTCACATACAGGCTATGCGTGCAGGCGACGGGTCTCATGACTTCGGCCTTACACCTGTTTCGTTTGGACAAGCCCCACATGTGACCTTTTTTCCCCGGAGGTGGATGTGGGCTCTTGGAGCCCCGTCCACCTGAGGTTATCGGAAGGTCCGGGTATCCCCACGGTGCGTGGACACGCTTAGATCGTGGTCAGATGCAGCCCTTCTGTCCAAGGGGTCAGAATGGGGGCTGTGGTCTCGCGGAAGGTCATTACCACGGACGCCAGCCTCACAGGAGGGGTGCCGTCCACGAGAGCCGCTCGGCCAGGGGGGTGTGGGGTCCCAGTCTACAGACGGCGCACATCAACTACCTGGAGCTGATGACGGTCTTCTTCTGACGGTCAGACTTTGCAAGGCTCGGGTTTCGAGGTTGTCATGTCCTGGTCAGAACCGACAACACCACGACCGTGTGCTATGCCAAAAAGCAGGGAGGCCTGGCCTCTCCAGTGTTGGGCAGGCTAGCTGGCGATCTGACGCTGTGGTGCGACGCGCGCCTTACGTCAACCAGAGCCTCACAGGTACCGGGCCTCCTGGCCAGCGGAGCGACTCTGTTGTCCAGGGGCATTTTTTGGTACGCAGATTGGCCTCTCCTCCGGAGATAACAAGCCAGATCTGGGCCAGGTTGGCCGACTGAACTGCTTTAGGCATTCCCGTCACTGGAGTTGGTCCTCTCAACTTGGAGAGGGTCAGACTCCACGGACTGTCAGTGCCACTGGTGGCACTGGCGTGGGGCGCGTGGAGGTTAGGAATAATCCTCTCCTCTACAACGAGCCCTGGGCCCTCCCCCCGATCAGAGATCTGCTACGGCAGGCAGGGGTCGGGATTTTCCACAAGCAACCTCAGGACCTAGACCGGTGGGCTTGGCCCGTGAGGGGGAGACCTTGACTTCTTATGGCCTGCCCCCTGAGGTGGTAGCTACCATCCAGGGGGCGAGGGCCCTTTCCACGAGGTCTGCGTACGACGACAGGTGGAACCTGTTCGTGTCATGGTGTCTGAGTCAGTCACCGCTGGTTGAGGCCTTCCGGGCCTCGGTACGCAGCATCCTCATGTTCTTGCAGGACAAATTGAACCAAGGTCTGGTTTTCTCGACGGTTAAGGTGTACCAGGCGGCCATTTCCGCTTGTCACGTGGGTTTCGATGACATGACGGTTGGCCGACATCCGCTGGTGCGTAGTTTTATGAACGGTGCCAGGCGGGCCAGGCCGGTCTTTAGGCCTCTGTTCCCGGCCTGGGACCTGGCGGTGGTGCTGGGGGCGCTTTGCCTCCCACCGTTCGAGCCTTTTCACTCTATGGATCTGGAGATCATTAGTTTCGAAACGGTTCTTGTGGTTGTTTTCACTACAGCTACACGGGTCAGCGACATACATGCGCTCTCAGTAAGTTCGGAGTGCATGAGGTTCTTGGGAGACGACAGCAGGGTTTGGTTAAGCCCAACATGGCGTTTGTTCCCAAGAACGGAATGGTGACCCAGACACCGGTTGAGCTGATAGTTTTTCATCCGCCTCCTTTCGCTTCTGCAGAGGATAGGCGGCTGCACTGTCTCTGCCCAGTGAGGGCGTTGAAGCTCTACTGCCAGAGGACGGCGGTCGGCCGGTCGTCGTCGCAACTTTTTGTCTCCTTCGGCCCAGATGGTCGGAGGAAGGCAGTGACTAAGGCGACGCTTTCTAGATGGAGTTTGGATGCCATTAGGCTGGCCTACGTCAGTAGTGGCGCTCCAGTTCCAGAAGGACTGAAGGCTCACTCTACTAGAGGCGTGGCTACTTCCTGGGCCCTCTCCAGGGAAATGTCGGTCCAGGAGGTGTGCGCGGCCGCAAACTGGTCGTCTCCATCGACTTTTGCGGCCTTCTACAGCCTGGATGTGGCAGCGGCGTCAGTGGCGCACGCTGTACTGGACATAGCGGCTGTCTCTAGTTAGGGTAGGGGAGGTTAGGCAGGTCTTTTGTGTAACCCGCCTTTTTTCCCTTCTCTACCTTCTTTCTCTTGAGTCCCCTCGGAACCACCGTTGGTAGGTTTCCAGGGGAGGAGGCCCTGTTTCCTTGTTTTCACTTATGGGTCAGACTTGTGTCTGTTCATTAGATGAATAGGCAGACTTGGTCTGTCAGGGTCCTTTTCTTTCAATTATATACCGCACCCCGGCCCGGAGGGCTGGGGCGCCCGTGAGGCCGAAGGTCACGTCCATGGGGACGGGGCCTTATGGCTAGGGGGCGTGCGGACCTGAGATTCGGTATGGCTATAAGCCCCAGGGGGGTTTATGTATCCCATAGTGAGTATGTTACGGAGAATTAGACAAGAAACTCAGGGTTACGGATGTAACCCCGGTTTCTTTAGAATTCGGAGTAACATACTCACCTAACACCCCTGTTTGTGCGCATCTGCATGCAGAGAGCGTGTTAAAGAGGATGAGCCACGTCACGAAAGAGGTTTTATACCTCTTCCGGTCTACCGGACACGTGACATACCCTTCTCAGCCAATGAATGGCCCGGGAGTTTATGGTATGTAGCTCTGCATCAACGCCAGGGGGCGCTGATATCCCATAGTGAGTATGTTACTCCGAATTCTAAAGAAACCGGGGTTACATCCGTAACCCTGAGTTTTTTGGTAATGCGCTAGAAACGCCCATACAAGCCTTCATGCCAGACTCACTCCTGGAATCAAATGGAAATGAGATTTCCGGAGGGAGGGTTTACCAGGCTAGTACATACTGTAGCCTTAGTGATAAGGAGAGGAAAACGAATACTGGCCGCTGCTGGATGGTAACAGTTACTTTACAACAGTGGTCCTCAAACCTTTTAGTTTCAAGTACCCCCATAACTCTGAGTGTCCAACTCTGAGAGTGTTACAGATCTGTAAGGGTCCATTTTGGAACCCCCTCAAGGAACCCTGAGTGTCACTTTGAGAACAACTGCTTTACAAGAATGATTGAGATGTACACACACACATGCACACACACACTGCGTGCAGTTTTGCACACTTATTAATTCCATATTCTTAAACATTAACCATAACCAATCTAAGTCTAGCCCTTACTCTAACCCAGTGTCTATCAACCTTTTTTGTGCCAAGGCACACCTGGCATAGCCAAAAAATCCCAGGGCACACCTAGATATACGGTATATATATATATAGAAAAAAAGCAAATGCAAACAAATATTTCTGTTTTTGCATTATTCAGACATGCAAACTTGTAGCTTTTCAGCTTCCACTAGCCGTTTTTAATCCAAATAGGGCTATAGTGTGACACCTGACCCAAAAAAAACAGCGTGTTGTCACCCTTTTCACCTCGGGGCTGTTTGCATGCCTGATTATTATTATTGTTTAAAAAAAAAAAAAAAGGGGGGGGGGGGGGGTGGGTTTTTTCCAAAATTATATTTTTTCAAACCTTCTTCAAACGGCGCGGCACACCTCAGCAGTAGCCCCGGCCCAAAATTGGGACGTTTGCCAGGGTTGATATACACTGCTCTAACCTAATCCTAACGTATATGCATGGCATGCCTAACCTTAACATTTTGAAACTGCTGTCAAAACCAATTGGGGACACCAGTTTTAACCCCAATTATACAGGTGTCCTCTATCAGCTGGGGTCATGTCCCAAATTTGTCCCAGAATGTGGCACGCGCGCACACACACACACACACACACACACACACACACACACACACACACACACACACACACACACACGCGCACAGTTATCATGCCAACATTATTTGGCCATTTAGTAAAATGTCAAATTTATTCTACATTCTGACAATTCTTTGTCAGAATGTAATGTATTTTACTCCAGAGCTACAGCTGTGTGACATAACATGCAGCAGTAGTAGTTGTCGTTGTTGTTGTTGTTTTTGTACCTCAGTTTAATGGTAGTGGTAGTGTGGTCCAAATGCTATTGCCAGGCTTTTTTTTTAATCATGCAATGATATCTCTCCTGTCCTTTTTAAAGGCTAATTTATCCTTAGCTGGCAAGCTACACAACCCTTGTGTTGAGTGTAAATTGAGCCTTTGGTAGTAGTTTGCCTTTAGATGGTTAGCATAATTTGTCGTGAATGTAATTGAAACGGCTCTATTTAAAGGGGGTGTAAGTGATATTGTTTATTAACATAAGCGTTAAAAAGCTCTATACTGCATTAGCAATCATTGCTATTGCCAGGTTCATTTGTTGACCTGGCACCTATAGTTTGTATACAGTAGTAGTATCAATGTACAGATTATTTATTTTTTGATATTATACTGTTTACACTGATGATAGGTTCTTGGTTTACCTATGATCCTAGATTACTATCTCTATTACCTTGTGTTTACCTTGCTTACTGTAAATCGCTCTGGATTAGGAGTGTCTGCTAAACGCATAAATTGTAATTGTAAATTGCTGTGTTTTTGAGTGTTCATTCGGTATCAGGGGTCTCCTCATCTCTCCAGCTCTTTAGTAAACAGCAAGAGAAAATCGGGTTGGGACACCAATTTTATCCAATCAAGAGAGAGAATTCACACAGGATACAGGATAAACTAGTGCAATTGGAAGTGATGAAACCAAAAAAAAATAGCAGACAGAATTGGAACTGGAACACAATAAAAACACAAAAAAAACAATACATTTTTAAGCTGATAAATGCACTTTGTGGGATTCTCTCTCCCGATTGGATAAAATTGGTATCCTGACCTTAAAATTTATTTTCTGTTTACTAAAGGGCTGGACAGATGGGGAGGACAATGTTACTGAACAAATGATTACCATTTAACATCAGTATATAGAGCTTAAATGTTTTACATATCACTTATACCCCTTTAAGTAACTTTCTGCTTGAAAGTATGGATTTGCCTGTAGTTTAGGATGGGACGCTCTTGTGAAGTTGTGTGAATGTTTAGATGTTAAATGTTGTTGTGAGCTGTAGTTGGCATCTGTAGTAACCAGTGGTTACCATTTTTATGTTGACCACCAATGTGGTCTGTGGATAAGCCAGTCAGATTTACCCATGCGGTACCGTAGGCTCCATAAAGATGCTTATGCTGTGGCACCTGAACACAAGATTTAAAAAAAAATCTCTTATGCTAAAATCACTACATTGGTTCCTCAGAAAAGTTAGATGAAAGTTTTCTTTTAACTTTGAAGAATGAAGTTTGAGTTCATTAGATTTGAGTGAGTTTCGTTAAATCTTTGCTAGAACTTTTATAACACTACTATAGTATTAATACAATCTGAACTCACGCTTGGCCAGGCCTCATTCTGCAAAACATTACTATGTATATGGTGTGACAGCACACCATATAGGCTAGACAGATCATATTCTTTCTACTCTGATCTCAGAGCTGTCTTGTCTCTTGCCATGTCCGTTAGATAGCATAGAGGATAGACAGATTGTATTCCTCTCTACTTTGACCTCAGATCTGTCTTATCTCTGGTCATGTCCGTCAGATAGCATAGAGGCTAGTCCGATCATGTAACTCTCTACTCTGATCTCAGATCTGTCTTGTCTCTTGTCATGTCCACAGAGGAGACTGCTCTTCATTGAATGGATTAGGACTGACACATTGGATGAGGAGGATGAGGATGAATGAGCATGGGGAAGATGAAGTCAGCTAGAAGGGAATTTCTCAGTGCCAGCGTTAGATTACGTCTGATTTATACTAAGCTGTGCGGCGGTGTCTCGCACTGAAAACACTGATCTACAAGTTCACAGCGGATCTGCTATTTTCGGTGCGAGACACGATGCACAACCAAATATAAATCAGGCTTTAGTGCACATGCTCTTGTGTGTCAGTAATGTAGATACTGGCATCTGTATTGTGTATAGTGTTTGTTGATTGAGTGCTCTGATGGGACTTTTGAACAGACCACAGAGTATTAAACTTGTATTGTTATTATTTGGTCTTTGTAAAAATCCATTTATTTTTGTCCATTTATGATTTTATTAATGTATTAATTTTGTGCTTTTTGTATTTCACATTTGTTATCATTTAAAGTCCACCTTGCAGATTGTTTATTTTGCCCAATTTTCACCATGGCCAACTGGTGTAATACACTATACTGTACAGTGTACAGTATATTTTTGATTTGACACTAGCAATGGCTTCAGTTAATCTTGATTATTTTGAATAGGTTTGAGCTTTACTGCGGACAAATGATCTAAAAGATTGTTGGCCGGTTAATTAACAATTGCAGGCTAATCTGTGACTGTTTACATTCAGGCAAAATCTCAATTTGAGTATATTTACACGAGAATATTAACCTCTTAAACGTTATATACTTTGTTGACCAGAGCATGTCGCAATGCGTAAGCTAGTAGATCTGCTATTCTTGCCAAATGTTCGCCCCATAATTGCCGTTTATTTCAAAATGATAATACTGTGGTCCATTGTAGACTCTGCCCCAGTTAAATCCATCTACAGCATATATTTTTTAAGTGTACGTTTTTTTTTGGTCATGAAAAAATTATAATGAAATTACATGCTAACCGTGCCAGCATTATTGACCATTATGCAATTTCTTCCTTTTTTTAAATCATTTCCATACAATTCATATCTCATCGCTGTCTTCTTTCATCAATGTCCTGTTTTCACTCTGTTAAAAATTAACTGCCATCAGTCACTTTCCTCTTTTTCCCAATAAAACATTTTCATTTCATTTTCAATTCTACCTCACATTGTCTTGGTTTCATTTCCATTCTTCCCCATCAGCAACATACACAAATACCACTCAAGGCAACGTTTTAGAATGGCGTAATTTAGTACATTGATGCATCGTTTCTCCTTTTAGAGCCTAGGCTGTGCATTTTATCAAATGTTTTATCCATGACTATATTATTTATTAATTGTACATTTTAGTTTGAGGCTTTCAGTTTCACATTTGACACATTGAGTATAATTGTGTGGTGGGTATTCTCAATTGTCTGTTATTTCATGATTTATTCTTTCTTTCTCTCTTCCTCCAGAAAATTGAGAATGGACGATTTGCAAAATATAGATATTTTGCTCATGCCAAGATCAACGACTCTGACTTCCTTATGATCACCAAGAGGTGGGATCATCACATTTTTGGCTTTTTAATTGTAGGCTTTTCTATTGTTTTGTTTTGTGTTTGTTTTTATGTTCTGTGTTTACAGCACATTTCAAACCCTTTCTTTTACTTTACTTTAGTTTCGTGAACAGTCATGAACTGGGTCTCGTTTATAAAATACTTTTGTTAATAAAAATGTAATTAAAAATGTATGTAACTTTTAATTTTTTTATGTGAACTAATAAGTTCCACGTACTCATCAAGCTTGGTATATGAACAAACAAATTCCACGCACATCAAACTTGGAGGCAGTTAGTTGAAATCATATTGTGTGTTATGTTGATAATCCTAATAGTGGTACCGTGTATAAGTTAGAAAATACATTGTTTTTGTTGTTCTGTGAAGTATAAATTAGCCCTCATTGACTTCCGAGTCTCCCTGCCTTGTGTCACCTTTATATCATAATTGTATCTACGGCCCTCTCTCCTACGAGTTATTTTTTAGCTCAATATCTTTTTTTCCTCCAGGGGTATCTTCTTTGTAACAAGGGGTACATTTGGTCAGCTAACCTGTGAGTGGCAGTATCTGTTTGATGAGTTCACCAAGGACCCGCTGATCGTAGAAGAGAGACGCCTTCGTATCGAGGCTAAGGTACAAAACCTATTCCTATCTTTATTCTGTAACCTACTTGTTCTCGTAGTGTTTTGATGGACCCACAATTTAAAATCCGTAAATTTCGGACTATAAGCCGCGACTTTTTTCCAATTTTTCGACCCTGCGGCTTATATAACGGTGCGGCTTATCTATGGATTTTTACAGCTAACGGCCACTAGGGGACCTCCTAAATCTATGGATTTTACACCCGTGGCTTATAGTCCAGTGCGGCTTATATATGTACAAATCATTCAATTTAGCTGCTGCGGCTTATATTCAGGTGCGGCTTATAGTGCGAAAATTACGGTAATTTGTTGTGAATAAAAGATAATGTACCATTTTGCAGTATGTTGGTAAGCAACATTACCACTGTGCGTTGTAGAGTAAACATGCTCTACTGTATATTGCAGACATGGCTTTGGTGCCATTTAATAGCCTGAATCTTTGCATTGGTAAGGCAGCAGCTATAGCTGCAGCCACTATCGTCAAAACTATTACGGACCTAGTTTATTATTCCAGTGATCGGCCTTTTTTCCCAAACCTGAAACCTACATGTTCCCAATCTTGCAACCATTAAAAACCACTGTTCAGGACTGGGATCACTTTCACTTGGTCCATTCAATTCTTAACTTTGCACTGTGCAAATTAGAAGAATGCCCTAAATCAGTATCCCAATTTAGCCTTTTCCGATTTATTTTCTTTGCTCAAAATGATGATTATTGTGCTTAACCAGCTCTGTCATTGTGTTTCACAGGAGAGAGTCAAATCGGTTTTCCATCCCAAAGAGTTTGGCAAGATCATTAATTTCAAAACGGCGGACTTAGCAAAGGTATGTACTGTATGTAGGTAGTGAATCTGTTGTATCAAGATGATTAATTTGATTATTAATTGTTTCAATTTTTGGATTCCTATTTAAATGGATGTGTCATGTTGTTGGAAACCTACCAACAACACAATATCTGATGAGATGCCCATTTAACATTCTGAATGACATACAGTATGAGCACTTAACCTCATTCCTTGAATCACTCCTCCTTATGTTCTTCAGGAACATTATTTTAAATCAAACACCAGATTATTTTTGCAAACAGTTATTCAAATAAAACGCACTGTTATTACACCAGGAATGCCAGCCGTGGCCATTTAACACTTCCTGATCTCCTCAAACACAGTTATTTATAGAGCTATATCATTCTGGAACTTCTTACCATCTCACATTCATCTTATACAAAATAAATTATCATTCAAGATAGCTTTAAAGACACACTCGTTGCAGCAGACCACATGACCGGAATCTTAATCTTATGTTGTATTTAATTTTTGTATAATGTAATGTAATTATGTATTTTTCATGTTTTATATTTGTATGCATCTTACATATGTATATGGACCCCAGGAAGACTAGCTGTCGCCTCGGCGTCAGCTAATGGGGATCCATTCATTAAACAATAAACTACAGATGTGCCATTTCAGAACTTCACAGGCCCTGCCATTGTACTGGTTATGTACACAGTTACAGTACATAACCATGGCTGGTTACATTAGGTCATGTATATTGGTAAATGATTGAGACCAACTTCTGTTAGAGCAGTGGTTCTCAAAGCCGGGACCCCAGGGGTCCTTAGGGGGTTCCAGTGGGTCCCCAGCAACATAAGTTAATATAGCATCAAAATCAGTTTAACCACTTTAATCCTATATTCATCGGCTATGTGAAAATGGCAGATCTACAAGCTCACATTGCATCGTAAGCTTGTAGATCTACTATTTTCAAAAGGTCTTCATAATTTTCTTAACATTTTAGCAACACAAATCTTGTATGGGGGTCCCTGGGTCAAAATATGTTCAGATGTGGGGCCTGTGGCAAATTGTATATTAATTTGGATGGTCATGATATGAAAAAGTTTAAGAACTATTGTGTTCGTGGTTATATTACTATATATTATCTATATAACTATTGTTTGTGGTGTGTTTTTTCTGCTTCCAGTGGGTTCTTGGTATGTTGGAGGAAGCAAGGGAGAGTTTACCCAAATGCTGACCGATAGAAATGAGCAACAAACCAAGAAATGAAAGGCCACACACATGCGGGCGCACACACACACTCTCACACACACACAAACACACACACAAGCCCTGTGTGCCAGTGCCTTTATTCTTTGCTGCATGCCAGTTTTTTTTATCTGCATTACCTGCAATGACCAGTGGTAGACACTATATTCTGACTGTTAAAGACTGCGTGCAAAAGAGTGAGTGGGTGCGTGTCCGAGTGTGTGTGTTAGTGCGTTTGCAGGTGTGTGCATGCCTGAGTATTGAGTTAGGAGTGCTATAAAGGAGTATACAGTACTCCATACAGTCTAAGATAGCAACTCTTGTCAATTTTGAACTACTACATTGAAGCTTGTTTCTTTATGTGCCACACAATTCAAACTAACATGATCTTCTGATTGCTGTGACACCTGCTATTCTAGAAACAAACATAAAGTTTTGAATCTTATTCAAACTTATTTTAAAGATATTTCAGGTAATATTTAACTCTAGTGTACTGTAGAAGCTACTCTCTCCATCTCATTGCATTCACGTACCACGTTCACGTTCAAAATACAGTATGTTTGAAAAGGTACATTGAACACGGCCAAATCACATTTATATTTTAACACTGTTAATGCCTTTAATGACATTAATGTTCACTGTTTATGTTCTTAGATTATTTAAAAGGGAAATATTTTGTTCACCAACGAGGGAGAGTATGAATTCATAACACATGTAGAAGATGTCAAATTTTTCATCAAACCTTTGCTGTTTTTCTAAGTTTCTGCAATATAAGATTAGTGTGAGGTTTAGAGATGCATGCTATTTTTATACTGTGCATATACAATGCTTATCAATCTGATTATTGATCTCAAATAATCCTATGTGTGTATATAGATAAAGATACAGTATATACATCCTTACAATGTAGTCTATGAAATTGCAGATTGTAACTTGGTGATTTTTATGTTTTTATACCACTACAACTATTATTACCATCAGCTGTGTTCTTTAACTTATTTTAAAGGTTTGCTTTGGTGTTGGGTTCGCTGCAATTAATGTAACTAAATATTGCTGTTGCTTCTGTCAACAATTTATTTTTTTGTGAATTTACATAATCGCATCGTGCCATTTTTAGAAAAAAATAAAATATATACTCTACATGTTTTATTGTATGTTTGTTTAGCTAGAAATGTATGTATATGCACTATGTATTCATGTTTTGCCCTTAGTGCTTTACAAATGAAAACACGTTTTTCAAACAACTATAATTTATTGAAATCTAATTTACATTTTATTTTTAATTTCTTGAGAACAGTGTAGACATTTCAACCTGGGGGGAAATAAACCCTCGACATTAGAAGCAACTAAAGCTTTTTCAGTAGCAAAACTCAGTTGAAAATACAGTAAGATTTTCTATTTACAGCTAAAACAATAAGTTTCAAATAATGTTGTCTTTGGTTAATCGTGCACATGGCTTGGATACATGCTATGCTGTGTCATTTTGTCTTCTCTCTCATTTTCTACACCATCAAATATGAAAAGAAAAATAAAGGATAAGAAAACCAGCAATTCTCAAATGTCATTAAGATATAGTTGGACTCTCTTAATCTTTTGGGAAAAGTCAGATTTCTTTTATTTCAGTACATTTTGTAAAAAGATAGATAAAATATGTAACACACCATAGTTATATGATAAATTATGTAAACTGTGGAAGGTGCATCTTTGACATGATAAGTAGGCCTACCTTGTCTTACATGTTTAGTCTAAAGTAACATACAGTACAGATCTAGGGACTTCTATCAAACACAGCAACCTGTACAGAGAATCAATAGTTTGGGTCTGCCTGTCAAAGAACACACTTATCAGGCTAAACACTAAGAAAGCACTTGAAATCAGACTGTCTTGTGTTTAAACCGTCATAGAAAGACAAAGTGAGCATTTGTTTTATTGTCTATAAATGCAGCCTTTCTATTCTAACCCCCTGCTGGTGCTTCCTGATCCTTTTTTCCCTCACCTAATTCCACACCTCTCCTCTTAGCTCCTTTCGTGTCTGTCACTTGTTCCTCTTTACACCAGGTTGAACTCTTTAAGATTATGCTGCAGAATGGTGTCTTTGACAGCTACAAAGACAAAGCGGATGTTCTCTGTATCCGTGGCGCAGGTGAAGTGGGGGTAGCATTTCCTATCCTTGTCTGGGTTTTGTTCCTGGTACATCTTCAGGATGAACTCCTGCGCTGCTTTAGCATCCTTCTGCGGACCTGAAAAATCAGGGCTGGCATTAACTCACCTTCAATCCAATCAACTGTCAGTGGACTCATTCTCTCACACAGACTGGTTATTGTTGCTGTCAGGGAGAAAACTTGTATGTCCAGACTAGAGCCGTTACTTTGCAAATTTTACTCAACATTGTCCAACTACGAAGTAAGGCATTCATTTATGAAAGAAAAAAAATATAAAATATATAGGTTTCTACTTGGACAGCAACGATATGATGACCTCATGTCAAACATCTTTCCAGTGTGCAGACTACAACATGAAAGCTAACCTAACATATGTCTGCTATTACACTACAGTACAAAACACAATCCCCTGGAAAATGTTCATTACTTTAAGACAGTGGTTCCCAAACCTTTTAGCTCGAGACCCAATAGAAAAATGTGATGTCTCCCTGGGACCGAAACTAATGAAAATAGCCGATCTACAAGCTGTGATTTATTACGTTTAGAACATTTATCAAGGTTTGTTTTTAATTCATGAAGATTTTAGATTTTTCTGCTTTAAAAAAAAGAAAGAAAATCAAAGGAAACTGTAGGAAACACAAAATTAAGGGATATTTACTAGCAAGTGGACCCACAAATGGGTCCAAACCCAGTGTTTGGGAACCAGTGCTTTTAAGAGACTATTTACGTATAAATGGCACAAGATAGAATATGTCACCAAAATGTGCATGTTGGAACAGCTTTTTTATGTGCATTTAATGTGTAGCAACAACACTGCAATAATAAACATAACCATTGTACATAACATATCTTTTATGTATATAAGTTGCCCCGCTAGCAAGTATTAGTTCAATGCCACAAACTGGATGCTCACAAACACACATTCCTGTATCTGTTTAGGTAAGCAAATGGCTCCACCATAAGTCACACACTCTAGTAGTTATTGTTTGCAAGCGTACAATCGCCTCATTCACACAAACAAACCTGTGAATTCTGGGAAGTAGTCGGCTATGTGAGAGTGTATGATCTTCTCATTAAGTACGTCAGTCTTGTTGAGAAAGAGGATGACAGAGGAGCTTTTGAACCACGGGTAAGTGATGATAGTCTTAAACAGAGCCTTGCTCTCCTCCATACGGTTCTGGAAGGGATACACATCACAGATTCACAATAGATTCACAATAGCTTTCATTGATTTGAAAATAGCAGATCTACAAGCTCACGACCCACACGCTTGTATTTAAGCTGATGTTAATCGTGTTAAAGTGGTTAAACTAAAGTTTGATGCTATATTAACTAATTTTGCTGGGGACCACCTGGAACCTCCTTAACCCATTAAGACCGGGAAAGTCTATACGTTGTTATACCTTTCAAACCGGGAAAGAATCTGTGTCATTTTAGATTTTGCTAAGTATATAGCAACAGAATTTTGTTCATATTTTTGATAGATTTTCTGAAAAGCGTTTTTAAAATCGGCCTCAGGTCTAAATGGGTTAAGGACCCTTGGGGGTCCCCGGACTACACTTTGAGAACCACTGATTAAGACCAACGTATTTCTCGAAATCCGTACCTCGTTGTCACACTCGGCCAGCACTTGGTCGTACTCGCTGAGCGCCACTAGGAAGATGATGGAGGTGACATTCTCAAAGCAGTGAATCCACTTCCTCCTTTCTGACCTCTGACCCCCCACATCCACCATCCTGTCATGACAAAAGCCAATCAAAAGATTCAAAACAAGACCAAAGTTCATATTAGCGTATGTGCGTTAGATTAAACTCTAACACAAAAAAAATATTTTCAACCTGTGGCACAATGTTACATGTTTAAGAGACGTTGAACCTATTAGAACGCTGTATTGATATTAACACCTGGCAATGATATAAGTCCATATATTGTCATTGTTGGTCCTTTGCTCTGTGGGCTCGTCACCTTTACTGAACTTGAAAAAAAAACTGTTTAAACTGTAGCATCAATTGATGCTACTGAGAGAGGTGCTTGATGAGGGATGTATCAATCATAATGAATTTGTTTTTGTTTTTTGTTTACTAGTCTCACGTGGCCAAACAATCAGTGATCTCCACCTACTGACTGATACATCTGGGGAAATCTAAATGAATTGAATGAGCTTGGACAGCGGCGAAAAAACTAGCGCTAACAAACCTACGCCCACTGCTTTGAAAACCAATCCCATCCCAGTATCACCACCCTAAAGTATTTGCATTGGTTCTGCAACGCTGTTATTTCTTTTATATATATCTGATCTGAATACATTATTCTAAATGCAAATGTTCCTAATTTCCGAATTCCTCCTTTATTAATGTACTAACAATGAGTTGGTTGTTGGGCCAAATATTCACATTTGTGTAGCCTAGTTGTAGGCATGGATGGATTATAGACCGGGCCAATGGGGCCAGTGCCCAAGGGCCCTTGACTACCAGGGGCTCTTGGACAGCCCTGGGCCGTGAGGTTCAACAACATTTAATTAAAATGTATATACTGTAGGTTAACGCTCAAATACGTGGGCCCCTCAGCCTATAAGGTCCCTCCTATATGACCGTAACGGAGACCCCAGTCCTTTTTTTATACATGCCAACAAATATCTTGTAAATACTGTAGGGGGGGGGGGTGCTGAAAGATAATTGGCTCAGGTACCCCCATGAGCATCAAAATGTATTGATTCCTTTATGAAAACTTCCCGCCTTTATTGAGGACACCACTGATGTGTTGAATAGGATGTGTGACTGATATTCATTCTGCATTTCCTTGTCACTATGCATGTAGAAAGTTTGTATACAAATATTAACCACCAGAAGGCGCTATTTGCCTTAAGTCACTACCTTCTAGACAAACAGAAAGCCTCATTCCCACCTGAGTTTCTATTGAAATTGACAGACTGGGTTTATTATTTTGTGTAAAATCACAATTAAAAGTCCAATGTGCTTCAGCCAGTTGTGGGTAGAAGAGCTCGATGCTCAATATCAGACTTTGTCTTCCAAAATATACAGTACAACTCCGGTAACTATGCTACTGTGCCTGATCCGCAATACAGATGAGAATTGATGTGTCCTCTTCTTCCCTTAAGACAATGTTCTCTATTTTAATTCATGATTCCGGTAGTAGAACTGATATTTGTGTCATGTACTGTATCACTATCACACCTGAAGATGACATTCTCCATGTCAAAGGGGTATTCTATGATGCCAGTAGTGGGAACTCGGACCCGAAGGATATCCTGCAGGTCAGGCAGATAAGAAGGTTCTGCAATACGGTCCAGATCGGTAAGATAACTGAAAAATAACAGAGAAAATAAGCAGATGGAGAAGAGAGAAATGTATATGGTTTTTTTTTGGCTTCCTTTTAATCTGTTTCCTGATTTTTTCTTTCTCTTTAATGTGATGTACTTTGAGCTGCATGTTCGTGTGAAAAATGCTATGCAAATAAAGTTATTATTTATTTATTTGTTTGTTTGTTTGTTTGTTTGTTTGTTTGTCTGTTAGATAAGGCTGTCAAAATTGCACATTGTCAATGGAATATTGATAACACCCCCACATCATCTACGGTGACGGTTTCCGCTAACAATACTCGATGCTGACAGGAGATTTGGTTAACGCCTGCCTTGCATGGAATTCAGCTGCGGGTAGTAGTTGTCAGCTGAGTGCATGAGTTGCCAGTGTCTGATGCAGATATGGAAAAAGAATTCCTCTCCATTTTGCTCACATTTTGACATTTGATAGTTACAGTAAAGCCGGATTTATGTTGTATTTGAAACTCTGGACTTGAAAATAGCCGATCTACAAGCTAGCAGCGTGATGCATGTGAGCTTGCAGATCTTCCATTTTGGCGTGTGCACTTTGCTTTTCGTTTATTTAGAGAGGCAATGCATGTTAATGAACAGTACATAAAAATGTAATGTAAATTCACCGGATTTAGCAGTAATGCAAATTTTCACCTGCAGTCCCCACAGAAAACATAGAACAAGCAACAATAAAATACATTGTAAATATATAAAAAGAACACTAAAATGCAATAGAGTTAATATACTTAACTATATATACAGTATGCATATGTATGATATGATATGATATGATATGATATGATATGATATGATATGATATTGCATAAAATGAACTATGTCAACCCTTAAGTCTTGTGTGACGCTCACTATTTGGTGGAGTCTGAGAGCTGGTACTCTCTGCGTCGGTCGTAACATTCCAGTGTCCCGGTGTCCATCCACAGACTCCTGACGGCCTCTACGAGACCTTTCTCCATCTCATCTACCTTGTCTAATTCCACCTCCAGCACAGAGGCCGCATAGCTCTGGAAGCACATACACGCATGCAGGCAGGCAGGCAGGCAGGCAGGCACACACACACACACACACACACACACACACACACACACACACACACACACACACACACACACACACACACACACACACACACACACACACACACACACACACACACACACACAGTTGTGGCTTCTGGAAATGTATATAAAATCGATACTTTATGCTCTACATGTTCATTTAAGATAGTTTAAGAACTGTGTAGAGAACATTTTCGTGTAGATTTTGTGCTGCATTCCAAAAGGAAGCTGCAGCACACTTTATTTTTATTTAGTAGTATCTTCCTATCTACCTCTTTCATCATTGATAATTAGATCACCAACTTTCACTTACTTAGCCACAAAGATAAGTACAGTATATATTTAGTTTGGTTTTGTAGTTTTGTTCTAAGCTGTACCTGGTTTTGGGAATCAGCGAAGGCTATATTGAGTGCCTCCATGGCTCGGATCATGACCTGCATGGAGGTGAAGATGTTCTGGAAGACCAGCTTAGCATAGCCTCTCTTGTCCTCGTCAGTGTATCCTCCTCCATGGATGATCCTCATCTGTTTGATGAAAGTACTTTTCCCACTCTCCCCAGTACCTAAGAGGTATAAAGAGCAACAAGACAACACAGTGTGAAATCCTGAGTGTTATTTTAAAGCTCTATTATGTAATATTTTTCAGTGAATAATACGTTAATTTGTCCAATCTGTATGGTAGAGTATGTTGATACTATCCTTTCTTATACTTATACAATCGGGGTGGTTGTATTTGGTCTCTCTTACCAGCTCAGTGGCCATGCCGTTCAAGTGTCCACTCTGAGATTGGGAGGTCAGGGTTCGATCCCCGGCCCAGGTCATACCAAAGAAAAATGGGACCCAATACCTCCCTGCTTGGCACATGGCATCAATGGTTGGATTGGGGTTAAGTCTCTGTGACATACTAGCGTCATGTCCAGGGGATGTACTTGTACATCAAGCTGCCTCACGCTACAGAAACAGGAGATAGTATGGGCCTCACGGCTCTGCAAGGCTTATTTATTTTGTATCTCCGTGTTCTTCTATTGAGACATTTAGATCCTGTGTCTAGGTTGGACACAACCTTTGACACAATCCTGTTTCTGGTTTGACACGAATTCTGACCTGAAGGTCAAAATAAAATTTCTCCCCAGAGCAAGCAGGCAGGCTCTATTAGCTCAATGGTAAAAATGTCAGCACTTGAGCAGGAAACCCAGGTTCAAATCCCCGGGTTCAAATCAGGGGTAGAACAGGAAAATTCAATAGCAGCTTTAACTCTGTGAGTGTGAAAATTGTTACATTTTGCAGAGTTACAAATGAATAAATGAGGACTTTATTTATTCAGTGCTTCAGAGAGAGCCCACACAGACATAATTTCCTTGGTTCAGAAGATCAATTTGTTGGGGCACAGAGAAAGACTATCTAAAGAAGAAATCCTTCCATATCACTCTTTTTTTCAGAGCTATGCCATATATTTAATCATTCCTTTGTACATTTACCTAATGTATGTATAGGGTTATGAGATTATTAATCTCATAACCCTATACATACATTTAGTAAATGGACAAAGGAACTACGACAGTCCTACCATGAAGATGCTTTGGTAAAGTATGAACAGAACAATACTGTAATGTTACTTTTCCAAAACATGGTTACAGAGATTATGTGGGTTTTGTTGTGTGAGCAAGGCTAACACGAATAGATGAATGTATTTCTATCTATGCATGTGTGTATTTGTTTGTGTGCGCATGCTCCTACCTGGCTGCCTATACTGTCTGCTCATATGCACAGTATTAAGAGCTTGAAAAATAGCCGATCTACAAGCTCACAATGTGTCACGGCACTTCATGTAGAAAAAGGTGTGTCGCACTTGCAAGTGAATGCAAGCATGTTTTTATACAGTAATTGTGTGTCTGGTGTGTGTTTGTCCGTCGTGTGAATGTGTGAGTGCGGGCTCTGTGTTAGGATCTGTAGTCTAGATGTCTAGTGTCAATTGTTTCTGTTTGTACACATTTACACACATAGGTTCGCACAGTGCTATATGTGAGGCCATGTTTCCATTGACTTCAATTACTAATCCAAAACAACAAAAACAATGCGACGCCAACCGGAACCAACCTCCGGAACCACAATTTTGTTCTCCCTTTTTTCTAAACAGGATCACACGGCTAGTTTTAGAACAAATACCAGGCTTTCCTCCTCCTTCCATCTGTTTAAGGATAGTAGCTGATATATTGCACTTTTACCTTAGCGCTAGGTATACTCTTGGTTGCTTGTTTTTGCAGAAAATGCACTTAAGACTTCTGGTGATTAGTAGTTTTCGTTCCCTACCTATGTTGAATGCACTTACTGTAAGTCGCTTTGGATAAAAGCGTCTGCTAAATAACTGTAATGTAATGTAATGTGGAAAGTCTGGTGACGCGAGGTTAACCCTCACCCAACCATAATTCTTTAACCCTAACTTACTAAAATTAATGACTCCTCACCTCTCATCAATAACCTTTTGTAACGCACACTTTTCATACCATATAAGCAGAATGCTAGGTAGGCATGCATTGTGGCTGGCAGACCCCCCACCCCACACACTCACACACACACACACACACAACCACCCACACCCACCCTCACCCACACCCACACACACACACACTAACTGTTCCTCGTTACTTTTCTGTCCAGTTCCCATACAGCAACAGTTCCTCTTTCTGTCAAGCAGCCTGCACCCAGCCAAAGCCATTTGTTTAGCAAATGGGCATGTTTGTTCACTGTGTTGTATATGAAGTCATAGTGTGTGTGTGTGTGTGTGTGTGTGTGTGTGTGTGTGTGTGTGTGTGTGTGTGTGTGTGTGTGTGTGTGTGTGTGTGTGTGTGTGTGTGTGTGTGTGTGTGTGTGTGTGTGTGTGTGTGTGTGTGTGTGTGTGTGTGCGCGCGTTCGCGTGCGTGCGTGCCTATGTGTGTGTACACTGTACACACATCTAATCTATACTGTGTACACAAGTATGAGGACAATTAAGTGAGCACATTAAGCTTGTTCTCTGGTTTCTTGGCTATTTGGTTTGCTAGGTTCAAGAGTCTGTTTTATGGTTAGGACTTTGGTTTGGGTTTGGGTATAGTTGTAGAATGTGTTATGGTTATGGTTATGGTTATGGTTATGGTTATGGTTATGGTTATGGTTAGGCATGTGATGGTTAAGGTTAGGGTTGGTTATAAGTTAGGCAATGCATGTAATAAATGAAAATCAGTTTTAAGTAGTCTCTGTGTGCACAAATTTTGGTGTCTCAAAGTTTTTTTTAAATGTGTGGAAAGTGGGTGTATGTAGATGTATTTTGTGAAGTGAAATTAATGCATCAGAAATACACCATAACCTGTGTATTTGTCTCACTGCCTGCCTATCATAGTATTTGATTGATTGATTGATTGTTTTATTGATTGATTTACTTTTTTATTGACACAATCATACAATTATGCACAAACAATTGCACATAATAGTCAAAAGGATAACACAAAAAAGCAATAAATCTTATTTCCATTGTGGTCCTATTGATGTAAATGTGTGTCATGGGGGGGGGGGGGGGTAGCAGAGGGAACAAATACAATAGAATAAAAGCAATATAAAATTAATTGTGTGCATTATACATTGTGTGTAGTATGGTAAACCCAGTGTCTGTGAATCTGTTGTCATTACTTTTACTGGGTTCCTAGGAGTTTTGCATGCTTTAGTGTCTTCACAAACCAGCTGTACCCAAAGTGAACCCATTTGAATGTACCTTGTTTACAAGTCAAGTTTCTTGGAGATGGAAGGAGCTTGCATGAGACCGGCAGGTAAATGCTGTTCTTCAAGCAAATCATGACTCAGTGAACCAGTGGTGCGTTCATTTGGTCATGAGTTAAATAATCCTTGTTTGGGCTGAGCTATCTCTACTGTTCTAGTATACTGAACTGTACTTTGTCTTTTCCAAGGCTGGTGAGATTTACCATTGCCAGCCAAGCTGGCAATGGTAAATACATGGACATACATGGACATACATGTATATCCACCGCTTAGCTGCTAATCAGAATAATACAAACGCAAAGTCAATCATTTAATATGAATAATTAAGTCATTATTAATTGGTTAAGGAGAAGGCGAGAAGGAAGGCAGATTCAGAGGCAGCAGGAGAGGAAGAAGGGTAGGAGGGTGGGGGTGTGAGTCTGAACATTAAATGTTGGCACTATGACTGGTAAGGGGAGAGAGCTAGCTGATATGATGGAAATATAAGGAAGGTAGATGTACTGTGTGTCAAAAGGACCAGGCGGAAGGGCGGGGAGCAGGGCCAGGAGTATCGGAGGTGGGTTCAAATGGTTCTACCATGGGGTGGACGGGAGAAGAAATGGGTAGGTATAATCCTAAAGGAAAAGTATGCCAACAGTGTTTTGAAGGTGTGATGAGTATGAAGCTGGACAAAGAAGGTGTGATGATATGTTATCACAGTGCATATCCATATGCGCCACAAGTTGGGTGTGCAATGGAAGACAAAGAAGAGTTCTGGAGTGATTTGGATGAAAGACACCCAAGGGAGAGAGAGGGGTGATTGGAGCGGTCCTCAATGACATGTAGGTGAAGGGAACAGAGGTGATGAGGAGTAGGTAATCTAGATATGGTGTTGAGGAGAGAAACGAAGCTAGTGGTGGATTTTACAAAAAGGATGGAAATGGCAGTTGGGAACACCTGGCTATTTCAAAGGATGGAAGAATACAGGGTGATGTATAAGAGTGGAGGTAGGTGCACACATGTGGTGGACAATATCCTAGGAGGGCTAGGCTGAAAGAGATCAGGGACTGCAAGGTGATAGCAAGGGAAATCGTAGCAAGGCAGCACCAGATGATGCTCTGTAGGATGACTTTGGAGTGCAAGCAGAGGAAGAGAGTGAAGATAGGGAAAATAATCAATATGGTGGGAGTTGAAGAAGGAAGAATCTTGTGTATAGAGTTCAGGGAGGAGTTAAGACAGGCACTGGGTGGTAGTGCAGAGTTGCCAGATGACTGGGCAACTACTGCAGAAGTCAGAGACGGCCAAGAAAAGTACTTGGGGTGTCTTTGGATCATGCAGAGGAAGGAAAAGAAGGAGGCCTGGTGGTGGAATGAGGGAGTACAGGAAAGCATGCAGAAGAAGAGGTTGGCAAAGAGGAAATGGGATAGGTTTGTGGTTGCGTGAGAGAGGACATGGCAGGTGGCTGGAGTGAATGAGGAAGATGCAGAGAACAGAAACAGATGGAAACAGAGGATCCAATGTGGCAAGAAGAAGAAGAAGAATGAATGAATGAATGAATGAATGAATGAATGAATGAATGAATGAATGAATGAATGAATGAATGAATGGATGAATGGATGGATGAATGGATGGATGAAATAGCTACACAAGGGCAGAAGGGCTGATTACTGGTCCATGGCACAATTTTTTTGTAGCTGTAACCCAGTTCTAAACAGGATTGCATGAGAGAATGTTATATGTAAATAATGGGTCAACTGCCTGTTTACCAATATTTCCATCATGTTTGAAAGGCATGGCTCAATGAATGTATGACAAACAAAGTTAGTGTCTAAAGTGAGAGAGTTTGTAGAGTCTGGATTTGAAAGAGCAGGGGAGAGCTATAGTTACTATAGTTAATACTTTGACTATGCAAAGCTTCAATAATGTCCATAATAGAGCATGAGAATTGAGTAGAGATTATCTGTGATCCAGATACTTTGTCTGCCAGAATTTGTGGGGGTCTGAGCCACATGAGGAGAACTGCTTCTTCTATAGATAGTAGTTGGCCTATGTGCATTTATTTGTTATCTGTCTAAAGGAGAGCTAATCAGGGTCAGACATAGAGGTTTTAGCATTACGCCATCAATGTTTTTTCTAATGGATTATGCCCAATTTACAATTGGGCATCACAACGCTGGCACATTCTGATTGATCAACGAGTTTCGATGCAAATTCTATGGAGACGAGTTGTGCGCTTTTCCGCAGCGTCAGGACACAAAACCTCAGCTTTGCTGTTAGTGGAATAGCGTCCAACCAATTATAGCCCCCCTCTTCCCCATTTCCCCACCAACCAGGGACAGAATAATTTATCCACGTCCATTAGAGAACTAAGTAGCCCTGCCTGAAGCTCTTAAATCCAATATCTCACAAGGCCAAGTGCATGCAGCAGACCGGGTTTTGAATCCTATAGGTATTATTACCACTATAATTTCCTCTCTCCATCAGGAAAGGACATAAAACTTATTTGAATGTCACTTTCATTATTTTATGTTCATAGCCATACATGGTATAGGCTACCAGGTGTCAAAAGGTATCTATTACTTTTGCTGCAAATACATTTTAATCTAACAGGGTGGGGTTTGGTTTCAAATTAGCCTAATTTGAATGTCGGTGGGGGAACAGCCCTTTCGAGGAGTTTCATGGAGACAGCAGAGCCCCACAGGTCTAACATGACAGCCTACTCATGGCTGGATTTGCATGGGATTTGCATGACACACAGCCGCAGCAGCTAGTCATGGCTTTCAAACACACCACTCACTGACCACAGACTTGACAGTGGACTGTGTTCCTGGAGTGGGACGTTGCCATAGTGCTTTCTGCCTTGTTATGGTGAGTTGTTTCCAATGCCACTGGCAGAAAAGGGTTTGCCAAGTAGACCTTACAGTGTCAATAGCCTAACCCTAACTAAGGTTACCCGTTAATGGAAACATTGCCATGTGTACGTGTGTCCTTGTGTACATGTGTTCTTCTACAGCTAATTTTGGACACTGCTGGGCAGATTGGCGTCAAACTTTGCATTCACATTCCCAGTAGGAGAAGAACCTCCACCCCATGTTTTAAAACAGGCTGCTTTACCTTTTGGCCTATAACGCTTGAACCGTAGGTCATAAAATCAAAATGATTTTCCGCGGATTCCTTGGATCATGATGCAACTGCCCATATAGGCCACGCCCATGATGTACGCCTACCTAGATTTTCCTCTATTTTGCACTTTCTTCAAAACACACTTTTTGCTACTATTACAGATTTTGTCCAATCCAAATTATCCAATCATCAAGCACCTCCAAAAGGCATTCACTTCTACCCATTGATTGATTGATTGATTGATGTAGTTTATTTAGTAAGTACATGGAAGTACAAATTCACAATACAAGGTCTACTAAACTGGAACTCTCATTAAGCACTAAGCCTATTAAACTGAGATACAGCAAACTTTGTGTAGCCTACATATTTCAGTATATAACACCAATTAAAATGTATTTAATTCAAACTTCTCCTTGTGCTTGTCTCTGTCATACAAACTATATTTCCCGCCACCACCTGTGTCTTGATGGTTGCACACCAGGACTGATCACAGCCTTGGGTAGACAACCCAGACTGGCGGAGATCTGCACTATGAGGAGCTCACTTTTCTAGTTTTATCCTGTAAGTAAGCACTAAGCAAGAGGCATTGCACTGCCAACTTTTAACAACACTGATTCGAACTCATGTTTAATGACTGAAAAAGGGGCATGAAACACACAGCATGACAACTAACTTCGTGTCGTACATGTGCGGTCAACAGCGATGCTCACCTAACAGGAGCAGCTTCAGTTCCCTGCGAGAATCCTTCTTGTCTCTCCGCAGCTGTTTCTCGATCTCCTCGTTGATTCTCTGGTTCTCTCTGTCCTCCGCTGAGATACAACATCCAGCCATCATTCAAAGTGCCCGGGTCTCTGGGTCTCTGTCCAGTGAGCCAGTGACTCCCCCGCCGGTCTCTATGTGGAACTGTGGGCAGCCAGTCAGTGAACTGCCTTCCTCCCTCTCTCTCTCCTCTCAAATCCACCTCTTTACGTTGGCATCATATGGAGGACCGCATTCGGTTTTAAAAAAATAAGATAAATGAAATCAAATAAATGTTTTTTGTTTTTGTTTTTATTTGTAGCCTACAAAGTCAATCTCTCAACAGGAGAAATATAAAATAGCCTACTTACTTTTTGTTTTGTTTTCTTTCTAAGTTTAGAGTTTAGGCCTAGTGAACAAATGCAGATCAGCTGACAACGGATTGTCGGTGAACTGCTGCTGTGCGCGTAGATGACTGTAGTGTAGCCTACTCTACTACAGTAGCCTACCCTACTGTGTTTCCCAAACAGTGGGTCGGGACCCATTTTCGGGTCACGGACACATTTTTATAGGTCGCGAGTAAATGTTTCCTACATTTTGCTTTTAATTATTATTATTTGAAAAGATTGTCAAAAATGTCACAATTTTTCATTAATTAAAACAAATTCAAACACTTTTCAAAATAATGTCATAAATGAATTTTAAAAATGAAATGAAATTGTTACACCAGATTGTGCAGTTAAATGTATTCTATTTCTGTCTGCATCCATCTCCTCAATGGCCTGGCCAGTCATTGCACATGGTCATTGGAACTGAAATGTTCCCCTGATATGAGTGGTTATTAGGCTAAATAAATGTGCATGTGCGTGTGTATGTTTTGGTATCAAAGATATAGGCCTACATGAAATCTAATTTTACTGACCTTCTGAGGATGTCATATATTGATATTGCCTAATATTGCCTACAGGCTATTTGTGCATGGACATTCATGACCCATCCTGAAATGTAGACTAGGCTACTTACAGTAACATGTTAATCATCTTAAACAACTTCAAAGCAGTGTTACCAGGACCCCACTTTGGGAAACACCTGTAGTGTTTCTCATCATGGTACAGTCCTGGCAGACAGCACCATAGTCAGTCAGTAACCATAGTCAGCACCATAGTCAGCACCATAGTCAGCACCATAGTCAGCGCCATAATCAGCACCATAGTCAGTAGCCATAGTCAGCACCAGTCAGTAACATAGTCAGCAGCAGCACCATAGTCAGCACCATAGTCAGCAGTTCAATATATTCAAGTGCACATTTCCTTCCAGGCTGTCACAGCCACAGGGCCGTCATAGTAACATGTTATCGTGTTACCATGATGACCCTGTGACAAGGCTATCAGGCCCTGTCACAGTGCCTGACATCCCAGTAACATGGGATGTCAGACCCCATCACATAAGGCCCCGCTCACAGCACTATGTGACAGGGATGTCTAGCTCTGGTCCATAGCATTAGAAGGAGTGGAGAACTCCTTCTAACGCTACGGACCAGAGCTAAAGGATGTCATGGTGTTGTGTCTCTATGATACTGGTCATTGTGTCTCTATATCGTGTCAGTATCATGGCCTGTATCATGTCATGCAGTGTTGCATTGGTCATTGCACGCTGTAACATGCCGTCCCACCAGTCTTTTGAGCAGGAGCACGCGCACGCACATGCATCGATTAAAAACAACCCTTAACTAGAAAAAGTGCTCCTCGGAGCACAGGTCTCCGCCAGGTCAGGTAGGTTATTGTGGGCCAACAATGTTCGGAATTTGCCAATCAGGATGGAATATGAAAAATCGGACAGAACCATCTTGATCACTTGACTATAGAGATAATGGGTACCGATTTGCATGATGATTGGATAAAATGTGAAGGCTTAATATCCAAAAATGTGTTTTACATAAGTCGGCCTCTTGGTGGCGCTATAAAAGGCAAATGTGAAAAATGCAGGGCGGATGTTTTTCCTTGGCCTCTAGGGAGTGTGCGTGCAAAGTTTCACGCAGATCGGTGCAGTTATAATTAAAAACACAAATCAGCCTTTTATAGCGCCACCATGAGGCTGATGTGAAAAATGTCAGGTGGCATTTCTTCCTCTGCCTAGTGGGAATGTGTTTGTGAAATTTCACGGAAATCACAAGCTGCGTTCATGATTTGAGGCATTTTGTTCAAAACGGACCAATCCTGCAAATTTTGGAAGGCAACCTTAGCCAATGAGGATGGAATATGGGAAATCGGACGGATCCGTGTTGATCACATGACTATAGAGATACTGTGTACCGATTTGCATGACGTTTGGATAAAATCTGTAGGAGTAATATAAAAAAATGGGTTTTGCACAAATCGGCCTCCAGGTGGCGCTATAACAGGCCCATGTGAAAAATTTGAGGCAGAGGTTCTGAATTGGCATCCAGGGAGTGTGTGTGCACAGTTTCGCAGCAACCGGGCCAACGGTGCCGGAGATTAGCTGGTAACACACGGACAGGACACACACACACACGGACACACGGACGGACGGACGGACGGACGGACGGAAGGACGGACAGGGGGTAAAACATACTCTCTCGCCATGCCTTTCGGCCTGGCGGAGACAATAAAGGTCAGCAGCATGTATGTGTTGGCCCTCATTAGCCCTGTTAGGTCCAGCTGTTGAGTTCGGGAGAAACTAGAAACGTTTCTCTGGCCTAGGGCTTGGATAACAATTAACTTCAAGTGCAGTAGTGTGAGACATCATGAGTACATTACAACCATATTAGTTTATATGCACTATTCTTCAATTATGATCAATCAGAAATTGAAACAAGTGTGAAATGGATTGAAGTACACTATGACCTTGGTCATCTGTAGCCTAATACATTTGTTATGAACCATATAATTGGCCCAGGCATCATTAAACACCAAGGTATTTTGCACATGGTATGTATTATAGTATATTGTATTATGATTATGCAATGTAATGTGCTTATAATGCCATAAGCAACACAGTGTCACCAGGGTATATTATAGTAAAATAATAATAATAATAATAATAATAATAATAATAATAATAATAATGAAAGGAGACAACATCCCAAACCAAACATAGCAATATTCCATCCACTTCATTTTAATGACAAAGTGACATTGCTGGCCATACTAGTTATGCTCCTCATAATAACACAGATGCCTCCATGGGACTCCAGAGGCACAGCTTAATCAATAAGGCAATATGTACATGAGAACTACATGTAAAATGTTATTCTTCTCCTATGTTGTCATGTACTGAATCAAACCTGAAACAACGTTGAACATTCTAATGTTGATGACCATTGAAATAGAATTGAAGTGAAAAAATTAAATAAAAGTATATAAAGAACATCAATGTACCGTCCTCGTTTGGTGGAATAGCAGTTTTTTGTTTGTGTATGGATGGCCTGCTCATATACAGACACTACAACACTGAATTTTACACTCATTCTAGAATACTGAATTTGGTCATAGCTGCGAATGTCTAAGCAGCTGCAGTACTAAACATGGACATGGTTGTATCAGACGAGAGGGGAGGTGGGCAACACATCCCTATAGACTGGGATAAATACTCAATGCCATTATTAGGTATACATTCTAGGCAGAATTTGAATTAAAGCAACAATTTACCCTAAATATCAGTCAAAGTACTGGGGTCAACTGTACAGTATAGTACAGTAAAGTGCAGTACAATTGTCAAGAGATGTGAGATTGTTTGGCATCACAAATCTGTGTGAGATTAATGAATATTGTCTTTCGGTGTTAATTATTATAATACTTACTGAGGAGCCATGCAATGTAGTAAATAAAAACAGCAAGGGAAATGATTAATGAGTGATGTGATCATGCCTACATGACAAGTGCTCTGTTCCTGAACCCAGTTAAGAACAAAACAAATTCAATTAGCCCTATAGATTTGATTTAGTCTGCATTTTTTCATATAAAAGTCAATTTAACAAAAGTTACTGTAAGTACTGGCATACCCGACAAACTGCTAATATTCCTCTTTATGCAGTTCTGAAAGTGAACAATGTTTCTTTTCTGAGAAATAAAGCTGGCAAAACATAAAATTTACATTCTCCTCTTAAAAAAGGAAACAAAACAAAGATGTAAATAACATATTTCTTCTTTTAAAAAAATATTAAAAAATGAATTAGCCATTAGACATACAATACAGTTACATAGATACATATTTTCAATACCGCACATTCAATCTGCCAAAAAAGTAATGATTACAAAGCCAACAAAGATGCCGCCATATATATATATAGAGAAATGTATGTACAATGATTATAGCATTTATAATTGCACTATGCCTCAATAAAATGTAAATTACAGGCTTATGTTTTAGGGAATAATCTATACTGACAATTACTTGCGTATGTGGACTTCAGAACAACGGGTGCCAAACAGACACAAGAGGGCTGACTTTGGTACAAATTGAACACTGACACAATCACAGCCGCGCTGTGATTGGACAATCATAAAGACACAGCTGGAATGTGACTGGCTAGGTTGCAGACTGGGGAGAGGGGACAGTAGCCACACACACACTGTTGTGATGGGACATTTCCGACAGTTCAGTGTGCTTGTGGGCTGCCTCGTCTGAGTAAGCCTGCTAGCCAACTCTAGCATAATGTAAGTCAGTCCAAACAGTGTGGGGATACCGTTATCTGTGTTCAACACTTGCAGAAGTCAGTTAATTGGTCTATTAGTCAGTGAGTCAGTCAGTCAGTCAGTCAGTCAGTCAGTCAGTCAGTCAGTCAGTCAGTCAGTCAGTCAGTCAGTCAACTCTGTCCATTAGCCCTACCCTTACCTGTTCTCAATACTATCGTTCATCAAAGTAGTAAACAGCGCAAAGTGGAGTTTGGTGCTTGAGTTGGTTTGGCATTGGCAATACTTATAAATATTACCATAATAAAAAGCAATAATGTGGCACAGTTGAACATGATTATTAAACATTGTCTCATAAATTATCACGTCTTAAATTTGTCCACATCTACGGAAAGCAACCACCATTATCATTGTCATGGCACGTGTCAAGAGGAGACATTCCTCTGCACTTCCTAACCTAAATACTCCTCTCTTCAATGAGCAAAGCAAATCTTCTTCACGCCAGCTTCTTTCACGTTTCTGAACTCTGTGGTTATGCTTCAGAGATGGCAGGTGACCAAAACTCAAAGGAGGATTCAGGCTATTTCCTCAGACTCTCACCATGGCCATGTGCTTCCAGCGTCATACACAATCTACTCGCTGGATGTACCAAAGTCAATGCAATGTCATAATAATAATGATTAATGTGAATCAATATCAAATCAATATAAAATAATTTAAAAATCACAGTTTATACCTATATATCAAGATACCTGCCAATCAATCCTTCAAAGGCCACAGGAAACCATTAATTAGAGATCTTTGATGTAGTTTCCTGTTAGGCAGAGGAGGGAAAGAATTGCTTTGGAATGGACTGACAGAAAAGGAGGGAAGGTCCAAAGAAATTACTACCTTTTTCTTTCTTTTCTTTTTTTGTACAAAAAGGCAGGACCTTGCATTCCAGCTCTGAGGCTTCAGACAGGCTGACAAACAAACCCCTCCCCCCAGCCATCGAGTGCACAAACTAGTTAATTCCTTAAAATAAAATAAAACTTCACAACGCGCAAAGCCTAAAAATGAGGATTGGCGCCCACCCAACCTCATCCTGTCACATCGTGTCCCAGTCCTACCCTCCCTACATGTAATCAATTCCTTAAATAGTAAGAGAACATTTACTTTGCTTACCCCTTAAGGACCAAGGGGTTAACAAATGGCAAATAAATTAGTATTATGCAACCATTAGATATTTTTTTTCTTCTGATTTTTTTTTCTTCTTGTGTGTTTGTTTTATCTTTTCACAGATTGTGACAGTCAGTCAGTGTGTTGACGGCCACAAGTTCTGTCAGCACACCCAGCTCTGCTGCTCTCTGCGCCACTACACCAGGTTGTACTCCTTTAAATTGAGCTGCAGGATGGTGTCTTTGACAGCAGCGAAGACGAAACGGATGTTCTCCGTGTCGGTAGCACAGGTGAAGTGGGAATAGATGATCTTGTCACTGTCAGGGTTTAGGTCCACGAACATCTTGAGGATGAACTCCCTTCCTGCTTGGGGGTCCCTTTGAGGGCCTGGGTTAAACAGAGATGATAACTTATAGATACATCTGGAAAGAGTGTAATTCATGCAGATACATTATGGTGTCAATTTGAATCTTCTTGTTACCCAACTTAGGGCCAAGATGATGGAGCCTTGGACTAATGTTACAAATACTGTGTACATTTTTTATGATATTTACAAAAGGCTGTTGTGGAACGAATTAAACTGATTACTTACTCAATAATAATATAAAGTTTAGAAGATTAGATGTTTAAATTCAGAAGTTTATTAATTTAGAAGCTTGGACGTTGCTCTAACCTATGCTACTCACCATCATACTCTGGGAAGTAGTCGACCAGGTGGGAGTAATTGATTTTCTCCTCCAGCAGATCCTTTTTGTTGAGGAACAGAATGACTGAGGAATTCTGGAACCAAGGGTATGTGATTATCGTCCTGAACAACGCTTTACTCTCCTCCATCCGGTTCTGTGGAGAGGAGAATGGTGGGGGGGGAGAAAAGAGAGACAATGGAAAGAGAGACATAAATACTTCATTAAGCCAGTACTTCATACTCCAGTACAGGAAGGGTTAAACTGAGATTTGTAAGGAGGGGAGCCCTAGCCCATCTTCACATTTAAAAAACATTTTACTCTAATAGTTAATTACAGCCCCTTTATTCATATTTTCTCTCAGAACACATGCGCTTCAGCCAATGCATCTGAAACGCAAGCCGATGCGTCAGAAGCGTTTCAACAACAACATTTACCATGTTGTTGTTGAAAACTACAAACAATATGGCTGTGGGGTCAAACCACAGTGCTTCTGTCTCATTGGTTGGTGCCCGGTCAAGGTTCATCAATGTTGAACCCCATGCTTCACACACGCTTCAAAGCCATCAACGCGCCACAATGGGCCACTCCGCCTCTTTTCTCCCATATAATGGACAGGGAAGCTACCCCGCATGTGAGAGTCCAGCCTAAGGGGCCACTGAGGCGTTTTTTCCTGAATGTATGATTTTGACTATGGTGACATCGCAGTCTAACACTCATTCCGTAAGAAGTTTTATTTTTTTCTGCGAAAAAACTGTGCCCTTCTAATGTGGGCGCCCGTACAGTGGGTCGTACCGGGGACGGCTCGTTAGGTCTGGGCTGGCGAGCCACTTCCAACGGTGCCGGGCTTGAGTCTGTCCATCGCCCCCCCAGCCGAGGGACCACCGTGTTTTCACACTGTTACCACAGTCATAATTTTACATTTAGTATGTCAATTAGTTCTTGTTTATTGTTTTCAATGGGAGTGCCATGTAATTACGCTGTGCTGGAAACGACAGCAGTGTGATGAGGTGCTGAGCGTCTATTTTGCTGTGCGTTCACATGTGGCATTTTTATCTGCTTGCTGAGAGTTTAAATATTTTCAACTGTAAAAACCCTAGCGTCCCTATACTGGGACAAACAATCTGGAAAATAGCCGAACTACAAGCTGACAACTGATGATGCGAAATCATATTATTTATTATATTGCTTAGCATTGATGAGCTTGTTTTCCTAAAAAGCTGTGAGCTGAGAAACAGGGCTTAGTCTACTATCTGCTTACTGTAGATAAGGCCAGAATGTTAAGGTCGCAGGTCACAGCTGCAAGGGAGTAGAGTAAGCGTTTGTTTTATGACTATGCTCAGTAGAAGAGATGAAATGTTTTATTGTTTTCCTTTAGCCATTTATAAGCTGACAGTCAGGGAGGAGCAAGTCGTGTGCTCTGCTGGTGTATGATGTACGTGTATGTTGCAGCGTCACAACGCATCACAACGCGACACATTGTGAGCTGCAAGATATGATATTTTCAGCAAATACATTTGGTATAGAGGGAAAAAAGGAGCAGACATAGTAGATAGAGCACTGGCGGACACGGGTTATATAGAGTTCAACTTTAAGAGTGACCAAAACAGCTCTGTTCAGTGTGTACTACCTCACACTGTATACTGGAAAATGTATGTGACACACTTTCCCCCAAAACAGCCAAATAATAGATGTTATTATTATTGTGCTTTTGTCGGCTGCATACTTCCATACTTCCACTAACATCGAAACACACACACGCACGCACACACACACACACACGCGCGCACGCGCGAGCGCACACACATGCACGCACCCATGCACACACACACACACACACACACACACACACACACACACACACTGGCACACATATGGAGTGCCATCCGAAGAAGAGCCTGTGACCTGAGGCGGTATTCAAAACAGGCTCAAAACAGGTTGGCTGATCATTTACAAATGCTTTCCAAGGGAAAGAGAGGTCAGGATGCTAGGCAGAAGGAGGGAGCCTTATTTCCATTGTTGACAAGCTTTGTTTTCACCTTCAGACCCACGGAGAGAGAAAGAGGAACAAGTCTACACAGCCACATCACAACTACACTCAGCTTCAAGTACTTGAATTTTCCACTTCAGATAAAACAATGAGACACTCTGAATATAAAAAACATAGGATTTATATCACAAAGAGAAGTCCAACGTGCTTCAGCCAAGTTGTGAGTTGAAGGGCTCGGTGCTCAACAGTAGGACAATATAATATGAAAAGAAAGTTCCCTGGGCACTTCAAAATAGACTACCCAAATAAATTACTGGAGCACTCAACTGGATCTGCACGTTTTGTTAATTTGCAGGGGTGACTAGCGTCTTCCTCAGAGACAAACCAGCTGATTCTGAGGAAGATGCTGGTAGAAACGTCAGTCAGCCTTGCAAATGAATAAAACGTGAAGACCCAGTTGAGTGCCCCAGTAAGTTATCTGGGTAGTCTATTTTGAAGTGGCCAGGTATCTTTCTTTTCATGTTGGGATTAATGTGTTTGAGGATTCAACCCAAGCAGAGTCCACTCACCTCATTGTCAGATTCCACCAGAACTTGGTCGTACTCGCTGAGCGCCACCAGGAACATGATCGAGGTGACGTTTTCAAAACAGTGGATCCACTTCCTCCTTTCTGACCTCTGACCCCCCACATCCACCATCCTGACAAAGAGGGCCCACAGAAAGGATAGTTATTACACACAGTAAAATCCTCATGTTAATTTAACTCAGAAGAGAGTAAAATGGAACCAAAAACTTAAGGTGCAGATTTGATTCCATTGTACAATCTTTGGAATAAGTCAATTTGGGAAGGCCTGAGATTGTTAATAATCTCATCAAATATAATTTTCCGATCTCACTCAAACAGACCTAACTCGACCCCTTGCACACAGTGTGTGTGTTTACTCATACTCATACTAAAATAAAATGTATCAACACTCTTTTTTTCAAAGACACAAAAAGACAGTCCTGGTTTTCTGAAATCCTTCCATGGCGACAGAGGAAACAGGAAGTACCAGCGTCAATCACAATCAACTATGCTTAACTGAGCACAGTCGAGGACGTTGTGTTGACGTTTGTTAAGAAAACATTAAGTCATATACATTTTTTGTTCACAAGAAAAGGTGAAAGGTCAGTCAAATGTCAAAGTCATAAAGTGTGATATTGTGGGAACTACCTCAACCTTTACAACTTGGCAGCTAATTTGGGTGTGACTTCCTTGTGTTGAACTCTTAACCAGCAAGACAAAAGACTCACTATTAGCTTAAGATGCTAATTAAAGTTACTTGCATTATGTTTTGTTATTGAGAATTAAAGTGATCTGGGCCAATAATTAAAATTTCAGTTGCTTCCCTCCCAACAGTTAAGGTAATTTGATCTCAACACTAGAAAATGGTAGAAACAACATGAAATGAGCACCATCTACTGGTATATTTCTCCCTCTACACTTTCCTTCTCCCCTGACAATAAACCACAACCACTGGCAGAAGTACACAGCTGTCTTCCAGACCTGAATATATCTTCATGCTCACCTGAATATGACACTTTGTAGGTCGAAGGGGTACTCAATGATGCCTGTGGTTGGGACTCGAACCCTCAACACATCTTGCTGAGTTGGGAGGTAAGACGGCTCAGCGATCCTGTCCAACGCATTCAGGTAACTGGAGATAGAGTGTGAAAATTAATTATGGTCTGTTTTCATAATACTGAAGGGTGAATTCAGAAAGAATAGATTGTGCCCAATGATAGCACCATGAATTTCCCATCAATTGCGTCCGCTATCTGCCCCGTATTAAGGTCTGATTCACAAAAGATATTGCTCTAATCTAATGATATGCCGGTGCAAACATGGTCATAAAGTTTTGCAGCTGAGTGCAGTTTGACCTTGTTTTGTGTCTGATTGCATGTTCCCATCTGACAAAGTATAGCCTAAATGGTGGCTTTACGCCACAGTACTTATTTGTGTGGGGTGATGCAGGTTTGATTGTCACTGAGGAGTTTGTGAAGCTGGTGACAAGGCGTTATGTAGCAAAAGCCTGAAAATGGACAATACCAGTTTAATAAGCAAAAAAATAAAAAACATTATTAGAGCCAATGGAGCCATTGGCATTTTGACACGCTTCTGTCTTAAAATAATATTTTAAAAACTTTTCATATTTGTGAGGGTTTAGTGGCCTGAATTCGCTTCAGAGAGTGTATGCGTGCTTAAGAACATAACGCTGGATGTAATATGTGTCACTTCAAATTGAAATGAAACTAGAAAAAGTGCTCTTCGGAGTACAGGTCTCCGCCAGCAGGTCAGGTTGCAAAAATCGGCATCCTGGTGGCGCTAAAACAGGCGTGTGTGAACTTTCACAGCAATCGGACGCTGCATTCATGATTTGAGGCATTTTGTTCAAAATGCACCACTCCTGCAAACTTTGGAAGCCAATCTTAGCCAATCGGACAGTAGAAAAAAATATATTATCTGTTCACAGACAGACACACACACACACACACACACACACACACACACACACACACATGTGTATACATGTATACAATGTTCACTGTATAAATGCACTAAAAAGGAAATAAATTACATCCATCGCTGATTCGGACATTCACTAACATGGGAACAGTGTTTGTAGAATTTGACTGTTCTTTTTTTCAGTCTACTCACTATTTGGTGGAGTCCGAGAGTTGGTATTCCCTCCTCCTGTCATATGCCTCTTGGATGCCTGGGTCGTTCCATAAGCTCTTGATAGCATCTATGTAAGGGTTTTCAAACATGCTGATCTTCTCCACATCCACCTCTCTCAGGATGTTTGCATTGCCCTAGGAGAATGAAGAGATAACAACAGAGTCACTCTTTTTGTGAAAATTGCTTACCAAGAGTGCTAATAATACTAAAACAAAACACTTTTCTATTCCAGATACCAGTTTTAATGCTGTTATTGACATGTCAGTCTTATTGAATGGTCTGAAGCTGTGGTTCTCAAAGTTGGGTCCTTGAGGCGGTTCCATGGGGTCCCCAGCTAAATTATTAATAGTAAACAGTAGGAACCAAATGAATGGACCATTTGTGCACTCGGGGAGTTAAAGAGGTCCATGGGCCTAAACGCACACCAAACTGGGGATTAAAACATTTTTTGAAATTAAAACATTTGATAACCACTGGTCTAAAGATAAATCTACTTCCTATGTCACGTAATAAACCGTCCTAATTGTCTATGTCAATTATTATATCCTCGTATCCACGTATTCTATCTCTCCAGTGATTTTGTTTCTGCCCCAGGCTCTGGCATGGACCTAATACTGTAACCTCAATCCTGGTGGGCCTATTATTAATTTGAAAATAGGGGAATGTTTTTCATCGCCCCAGATACTCATTTAGAACTCTCCTGGGTTGAATGGCAAGATTAGCAGATAGATGTGTGTTCTGTCCAAGTTCTCCACAAGCTCATGTAATAATACATACTGATTATTACACCAGAGATGTCTTTACACCCTCAGTATGCTGAAGTTGAAATAGGATATTTATTTCTTCTAGTTTTATTTTGTGACATAATAGTAAAAAAATCTCTGGCTTTTAGCTAATTCAGGGAGTTAGTAAGACAAGCAGTATGCAGATGGCAAACACACAACAGTGTGAGCCAGATTGTCAATAACAAGGAGTCCGCCTACAGGTATGAGGTCACTTCATTGGCACTCTGGTGTCAGGAGAACAACCTCGCCAAGGGCTAATCATGGACTGCAGAAGGGCCGAGGAGAGAGCATGCATCTATCTTCATCGACGGTGTGGTGTGGCTGTAGAAAGGGTCCATGAGTTCAAGTTTCTCTGTGCGTACACATCGATGAGGAGCTCAGACCACGCAAGTGGTGAAAAGGGCTCAGCAGCGGCTGTACTGGATCCGTCGCCTGAAGAAGCATGGAGTGGGCCCCCGCAACCTCAGGCTCTTCTACAACACCTCCATTCTAAAGTGTCTGGTCAGGCTGTGTCACCACCTGGTTTAGGAACTGCACCGCCTGCGAACGGAAAAACCTACAGCGGGTGGTGCGGACGGCCCTGGGGTCGTTGTGGGAAGTGAGCTTCCCTCCCTCTAGGAATTATACGAGAAGCGGTGCGTAGTCAAAGCTCAGCGTATCATCAAAGACAATAACCAATCTGTTCTGTTCACGCCGCTGCTGTGACAACCGTCAGGCAAACTCTACCGCAGTATCAAGTGCCTGGACACCCGATTTCTGAACAGTTCCTACCCAGCTACCATCACTGTTAACAAGGCCTGAACACCACCTGTCGCCAGCAAGCTTTTCAGTTTTCATTTGGAGTAGTCGGTATTCGCTTTCAGAGTGTATTTCCGACAAGTGTGTACTGTGTAAAGGGGTAGCACCTGGAGAAGTTTGTTTGGACCATACCAAATCACAGACAGTGGAGCAGTTGTGCATTTGGAGTGCTACAGTACGTGCAGTGGAGACAACAGAGAATTTGGACTCATTGTGTCACAGTAATATATCGCAAATAATAAAAAATAATATATAATGAAAAGTAGAATTTACAATAATTTGCCCAGAGACTGGAGATTGCGGTGTGACAATATAGATGATTATGATTGTTGGATTATAATGTTTGAAAAGGTAAAAGACATTTTGATGGTGACATTATTGGCACAATTCCAAAGTAACACACCAGTTAATAACCTTTTAACTAGTATTTGCACACACACGCACGCACGCACGCACGCACGCCACACACACACACACACACACACACACACACACACACACACACACACACACACACACACACACACACACACACACACACACACAGAGAAAGATAAAGGAAGGATTGTTTGAAGAGTTCATGCTCATTTCCTTGATGATGTCAATGTATTTATCTTTCCTAGCTGCCTTCCTTTGCAGTGCCAGCAATGTCAGATCATGGGGAAGTTGCCAACAAAATATGATCACCACAATACACCAGAATTATATTACTCTTATCCTAATCTCTCAAGACAGATTCTTTTTTTTTGCAGATGGGTTCCCAGATTGCTCTTATCCAAATCACCTACGTGTCTGTGTGTGCGTATCATGTACTTGAGACCCTCCACCCAAGGCAACCCAGGAGTGTTGAATCTCAGTCAGTGCTGCTAAAATAAATTCAAACCCACAATGTTATTAGTCAAGATTCTGGCCATTATGTCATGAAAACTGAATCATAATGTTTTGAGCCCAACTTTTTTTGGGGGCTCTCATCAGCCCAACTTATAGCATGTAGTTTTCATTAGAATGATCGTTACCAGACCAATTGTTATTATTATTGTTATATTTCAAGCAAATAAGGACATTTCATTGCAGCTGTGTGAACCACTATAAAGCATTGCAAGATATAAAATTCAAGTAGGGCTGAAATTATCAAGCATTCTTTTTAGCAATTATTCTATTGACTTCTTTTCATAACTGAATAATCTTGAAACACTTTATTTCATTTTGATATATCAACTAATCCACGTGAACAATTTTGAATAGATGTTTTATAATTGACAACATCAATTAGTCTGATTAAAGCCCTATTTAACACTTTGTCGTACAACGGTGTTGTGCAAAAATACAGAAAATGGCCGATCTACAAGCTCACAATGCATACAGTATACCGGTATTATATTTTTAGCCTTCGACTTAACTGATATTGTGTATAAATCGATTTCTTAATAACAATGGTGATCAAGAAGGCATGGGAGCAGTTCCTGGTTATTTTCAACTTTACGTATTTATGTGATTTATGAGGACAGTGGAATTAAAGACTAACATCAATATCATTATCAGTGGTCATTTGAGGAGGCTTGTGCTGCAATTCCAAAAGTAATTCAAGCTTAACTACTACAGACGAGGATCAGCAAAAGATCCACAGACTCTGTGAAGAGGCACATGTATGAAACATAGACCATTGGGAAGTTCTGGATAAGCTGTTAGACATAATTCCCAGAGCTTACAGTAAAAGCAATGCCATGTTTTTGTTTTTTACCTTTTTACATACCGTATCTCTGTCTGTGAGTGTTTTTTTCCCCCACACTGACATACAGTACCTGAAAAATAAGTACAGGTCTAGGCTGGAGTCATAAAATGTGGCTCCAGCTACCTACTTTGTTTATGAAAGTAGGTAGCTGATATATTGCACTTTTACCTTAGCACTAGGTATACTCTTAGTTGCTTGTTTTAGAAGAGAATGCACTTAATACTTCTGGTGATTAGTAGTTTCGTTCCCTAACTATGTTGAATGCACTTATTGTAAGTCGCTTTGGATAAAAGCATCTGCTAAATGACTGTAATGTAAATGACTGTAATGTAATAAAATGATGTCGGATTCTGTCCCTGTCCACCACTATAGGCAAGAATAGACAGACAGACCTTAATCTTAACCCATATCCCCACTCGACACAAAAGAGGTACCCAGGTTGATTCTTAGGGACATTCACACCACAAAGTTGAATGATACTCAACTCAACTCAAACTTGATTTATATAGCAAGTTTACAACGACAAAGGTCGAACGAAAGTGCTGAACAAGAACAAGTTAAAAGCAAGCAAACAGATCAGAAGAAAAACAAATGAAAACGAAAGAAAATGAATTAATATACTGTAGTTATCCTTATAGTTATAGTGCTTAGTGTGAACGGCCCTTCAGTCAGGATGGTGGTCCCTGGCTCCCAATCAGCTGAACACGATGTGTTGTGGCTAGGGCGGACCAGGGGGACTAGGGATGCTAGGGTTCAAGTGGTTAAACTGCTACACTGAATAATAGAACTGAAAATAATTTCTGTGTTTCATCTTCAGTCCTTGAAAAGAACAATAAAGCACGCACATCCACTCACTAAAAACCAGGTTCTGGGCTGAGATCAGAATCCACAAAGAAACATTCTGCACACTGGATCATGCTCCGTGCTCATCATCAGTCCTTCCCAGTCTTTCCTCTGGACACATGTCTTGTCCTGCCAAACGTTTTGTCCGACCCTTTCACAGTACCTCCTCTACCGCCCTAAAGTAGGACTGAATCCTGAAAGTTTCATCCCAATGCAGAATGTGTCAGGCAATTATACAAGATATATTCCGTATAATTCCCACAAGGTCAATAACTGGGAGGGAATTCCTGAGATATCTGCTGATGAGACAGATCATCTCTGAGGAAATGTGTCGTATATGTTGAATCATGGCTTTTGCAAAAGTTAGAGATTCTCAGATGCCATACATCATAATCATTAGCCTTCTCTAGAACCACCAAAACAATTCTAAAACACAAATACATATACTTTACAGTAGGTATAGCATAAATGTGACTACCATAATACAATTATAAATTACACTTTCTAATATCTTATTTCATTATCTATCAAATATATTACAAAACCACTTTATCTGTCTTGCCCTAATCCTAGTGTCTCCCACATGGTAAAACATTCAAAAATAAAAGCAGTGGAGGAAATATCATAACATCCACTTAAATCTTTCCAAAGAAACATTTAGAGTGCAGAATGCCCTGTTTCCAGGCCAGAAAGCAATGGAAGCACTGGTCAGCCATCACCTCAGATGGTCTTATTTATGAAAAATTTGAAAAATAAAATCCCTGCTGAGATATCAGCACCTATACTTTTTCCTTTTTTCCGTTTCCTTTCATTTGCCACCCTCACTGGGAGAGAACTGCACGTGTGAGGTTATTGTCAGTTACCAAAGCTATGAATAAGAGGGCAAGTCTTTCAATTACCTAATATGTAATTATAATACATAATAATAAAAGGTGTGTCCAGTAGAGCGCAAATCTAAAAAAATAAATTCAATAACTGGGGTCAAACTGAGTGGAAACAATTCAGAGATTAAAAACAATAATACAAATAATTTAAAAAATAGCATCGCAGGACCATCCTTCATATTAGGATGGTATCAGGATTGGTTTTCAAAGCAATAGGCGTAGGTAGGTACTAGTAGGTTTGTTAGTGCTGATTTTCTCTGCCGTCCAAGCCCATTCAATGAAATTAGATTTCCCCAGACATGTCAGTAGGTGACTCTCATTGTCTGGCTACGCAAGACTTGCCCTAATAATAATAGTGATGTACTGTATGCAGTGAAATTACTACCTAGAGCCATGAAAGAGTAGGTACTGCGGCATGTGATTACCAGTTGTACATCATCTCTTCTGTCCCTCCATCTCTTTCACACACACAGAGAGAGTGAGAGACAGCTCAGACAGAGTTGAAGGTGCGCAGATATTAATTAATTTGGGACAGACACACACACACACACACACACACACACACACACACACACACACACACACACACACACACACACACACACACACACACACACACACACACACACACACACACACACACACACACACACACACACACACACACACACACACACAAAAGCTTTATCCTTATGGAGATAATAAAAGTGGACTGAGGAAGTAAGTTACTGAGGTCAAGTTTGGGTGAGTGGTCTGGCTTACTGACATTGACCTGAAGTTACATTGCACTGTACTGTAAGAGTACCCCCCCCCCCCCCCCACACACACACACACACACACACACACACACACACCAGGGGATGGGGGATGGGAGTGGTGTAAGGACACAGGAAACATAAAAAAGAACAGGAAGCGATTCTGGAGGGCTGCTTCAAATAAGATAGACAATACTGAAAAGAAACATGCACTCAATACATACAATTCTCATGGCATCTGCACCACTGTTTGCTCGCATACTAGTTGTCTCCTCTTCCTATATCCCATTTAGACCTGGAACACTTATACGTTGTTGAACTCTGGGATCAACTCTGTGTGTAGTTGTTGCTATACAGTATACAGCAACAATATATATAAATTTGAAGTTTTTCAGAAAACTCGGTTCTCTCCGGCCTAAATGGGATATACCAATTACTTTCAGTCCCAGTGCATTTCTCACAGTTCTATTTCATGAGCCTCTTTGTAATCGTTCAGATGAACCACTAAAGACCTATTCAAATATTTTTGAAAATGGCAGATCTACAAGCTCACAGCTCACTTTGTTTTGGAAAATGTTTGCCTATAATGACATGATCGAAATAGGAAGGCCAGGATGAAGGGGGTTAAATCAATTGTGGCTGCAAAACGGTGCAAGTGTAAACACACCTTATTGTGCTCATATTTGTAGGGGATCTTGAGTGAGTCTGTGGCTCGGACCATGGACTGCATCGCCGTGAAGATGTTCTGGTAGACCAATTTGGTGAAACCTCTCTTGTCGTCCTCTGTGTAGCCGGCTCCATGGATGATCCTCATCTGTTTGATGAAGGTACTTTTACCACTCTCCCCAGTACCTGGGAAAGCAGAGAGTTAACATTATTTAATTGCACACAAGGACAAGTGACAAAGCTCTGTCGCGTGTCCTTGCGTGCCATTAAATTAACACACACAATAAACATGGTAAATGGTGGATTTATATAGTACCTTTCTCCAAAATGCTTTACAATGTGCATTACATTGACAAACAACAATAGAACAGCCATGCAAGGCAGTTGCATGGTTGCAGTTAGGTCTTAAGTGCTTTGCTCACGGACACTTCGACACAAAGCCAGGGAGCCAGGAATGGAACCTGGTATCCTACTGATTCCAAGACAGCCACTCTACCTCCTGACCCAGTAGATTTGATCCTTTCCACACCTTTTGTCCCAGACAAAAAGTAGACCTTGAATTTATGGAATGGCTGCTGATAATATGTTGATATTATTGTCATGTGTGGCCTCACCAGGAATATTATAATAAGCATTTCGGCATCATGTTTCTTAATTTCAAGCTCACAATACAGCCTAGAACTGTTAAAGTGTTAAAAGATTGCATGCCTTTACACACACAGATATCTGCTCCCCAAAGGCACTCAGATCCTAGTTCATTTGGTCTGGTAGTGGACCAAGAATAACATCATGTCTCTATGGAGACAAGCACTATTTGGGTGTGAAGAGCTAAGAGCTGGCGTTTCTGTTGGGTTCTGTGAGAGGCTTGGCAAACCAATTCAAAAGTGTAACTTTACCTCACTTCAAACTCTTAAGCGTAGTTTGGCCTGTGTGCTTCATTCCTCTGTAGCCTACAGACCCTGGTTCAAGCCACTGATTACATGATATAGATGATAGAATATAGCCATTTTATGTAAAGAGAATATTTTTTCTAAAAAAAATCAGATCAGAAATTGGGTCAACACTATTCCTTAAATTCCTTAAATTAAAGAACAGGTATCTTTGTCTGACCGTGCACACAGATTTGCAGTATTTAAAATAATGCTTCTCTAAAGCAAACATTTTAAGGATCAATCTTCCATTTCACATTTCTTTTACTGAACAAAATGTCTCCCATCTCTCCTTGAGACAATGATAGCATAATGGTTTAACTGTCTCTGTCTGGCCAGCAGGGAAAAGCTGGGAAATGTAATGCAAAATGTTCTCCCCTCCCACAACCACTATTCTCAGCTACCCTCAGACCAGCACCCAAGTTTCTTGTGAGGTTGCTCAAGCAACTGCATGAAACAGTTGTACAACTGTGTGAAACTACAGTTGTACTGACATCATACTACTGGTGTAGAATGGTGTGTCCTCCTTCTTATAACTAGCCCACTTCAACAGGCTGCTTTTGTTTGTGTGTCCTTAGTCTATTCCCAAATTGAACATGGGTAAAATGCTATACCTCTCTAATGAATTACTTAAATCTAATGGATCATATTGAGAAAGGGAAAAGATGTTAAGATTTAAAGATTGAAACTGAAACACTCAGTGTGCAATCCCTGGGGAAAGAAAGCAATTAGTGAGTTTAAGAGACTGGAAAGGTTTAACAATTTGTGAAAAGATAGCAAGGACAAAATATATCGTCCAACCTAGGCTCATTGTAGCCTGACAGCGTGTCGCGGGTTCGACTCCCGATCCTGACGGCCTTTGCTGTGTGTCACTCCCCATTTCTCTCTCCCCATTTCCTGTCAGCCTACTGTCCTATCAATAAAGGCATAAAAAGCCCCCCCCCCAAAAAAACAAAAAAATAATAATAATAAGTTTGAAAACTTGCGATCAGTTTTTGTGTGTAGTATGTATGCCTGCCTGATGGCATGATGCAATCCTTTGGGACACAAAGCTATTACAGAGTTTGATGGCCCTCAATACACTCCAGGCATATAGGTTAATGGAGCGATATGGAGTATGCACCACTTCCTCCAGTTACTCAACAGTCCATCATTAATGGTTGCAGTAAGGCTCATATGGAGCAAACACATTTGAAATAACATTTGCTATGTCAAATGTGTGTTATGTGTTGCATACAAGGCTACTGTGTCGCAAGACAAATTTCAGTGAAAGCTGATAATAAAGTAGTATCGTATGGTATCGTATACTATTAAAGCACACACATATGATTTTACTGATAATTCAGGCCATATCAATATAATTTCTGGTCTGGCCAAGACCTGTCCTGTCAATTCTCACGGTCAGCTTCTCAAAACCACTACAGATATAATTTGCACGATGTACAACAATATGACTCAAAGAGGGTAACAAGCCAAGTAAAGCAACTGCTGGGATAAATAGAATTTCTCATCTCAAAACTTGGCATTCAATATTATCTATTCCATGCCAAAAATGCTATACATTCAGTTAACCTTTATGTAAAATGTGATTTTCAATATACTAAATGATGTTCAGTGATGTCATCTGTTATGGATTAGCCTAAGTTTAGCCTCACAAAACTGCAACATTATAATAGCGTGGGTCATATTGATTATAATCACTATCTCTTTAGTGGTTAAGTCCAAATGCACATGAAGTGAGCTAATGAACTAAATGAATATGGCCAGTCTTTGCCTTATTTATTGAATAGATAGCCAGAATTCTGACAGCAAACAGGGCTACAGATTTCTTTAGTTCAAATCATTTACTGAGATTACATTTTTGTATAATGAGGTAGTGGCTGTGTAATAAAGGAGAACTGGTCGCATACAGTCAGGAGCTAAACCATGGTTTCCTGATCCCCTACATTACAGGGTTAACATTTCAACAACTAACAAGGGCGTGAGAGAGATGCCTATACCCTCTTAAATCAACTCCCAACTGGCTAAACGCTATACTGCAATATGCCTACTTGCTTCATTCATGGGATGTTTTGGATTTACATCAAGACATTATAGAAAAGAACATAGCTAGCTCTATGTTTGAACACAGCTCTATGTTTGAACATAGCTTTTCACCTGATGCTGTCCTTGCATTTCTCAACAAATGTATGCATGAAAATAATGGTGTGTCAAACAAAATAAATGTTCTACGCCGGATTGCCACAGCCCCACCCTCAATGCTCAAAAATTCCCAAAATCATCACAAATAATTTGGTTTAGACTAAAGATAAGACATGGCAGTGAGAGAGTTTCATGAGGATTTTGAAACTGCTACATGATGGGGTTTAAATGAGTTAAAAGGATATGGTTTGATTGAACATGCACAAGCTTTAGGCTATGAGATCATGACATGCACCCACCCTCTAACCACTCATAGGCCTAAGATATGACAGTGTTGGGTCTAAACTGATATAGCCTACTCTTTGCTCCCAATAAAACGCGCTAGACTTTGGCCTTGTAGGTATAACATACCACCTAAACAGGCTTAGGCTTGCACAGATTGCAGCTGGGCAGGGCATATAGAAACATAGTTACTAGTCCAGGCCCGTAATGTTGTCTGACAATTGTTTCCTGGATGTTGACCGGCTGCAGTTATTCAAATCAGGTGGTTCATGCAGGGCTCGCTGAGCAACATTTCCTCATCCTAGAAAGAACTATCAATCTGGGCACGCGACTCTTATAACAAAATAGCAAACACCGTCCTTCCAACTTCATTTAGGTGTGCAGTGCAGCATAGTAAGACTAGAAAAAGTGCTCCTCTGAGCACAGGTCTCCGCCACGTCAGGTAGGTTATTGTGGGCCAGCAATGTTGATGGAATATGAAGAATCGGACAGATTCATCTCGATCACATGACTATAGACATAATGTGTACCGATTTGCGTGATGTTTGGACAAAATCTGTATAAAAGAATCGGCCTCCTGGTGGCACTATATTCGGGCAATGTTAAAAGGGTGGCATTTGTTCCTCAACGTAGTGCGAATGTGCATGCAAAGTTTCACGGCCATCGGACGCTGCGATCATGATTTGAGGCATTTTGTTCAAAGCAGGCCACTCCTGCAAACTTTAGATGTCAATCTTAGCCAATCAGGATGGAAATATGAAAAATCAAACAGATCCGTCTTGACCACATGACTATACAGATCATGTGTACCGATTTGCGTGAAATTTGGATAAAATCTGAAGGAGTAATATAAAGAAATTTACATAAATCGGCCTCCTGGTGGCGCTATAAAGGGCAGATGTGAAAAATGCAGGGCAAAGGTTTTTCCTTGGCCTAGGGAGTGCACATACAAGGTTTAACACAGATCGGTGCAGTTATAGGTAAAAATACGAATCGGCCTGTTATAGTGCCACCATGAGGCTGATTTGAACATTTTCAAGTGACATTTCTTCCTCTGCCTAGTGGGAATGTGCGTGCAAAATGTCACGGAAATCGCACACTGCGTTCAATATTTGAGGCATTTTGATCAAAATGGAGCACTCCTGCAAACTTTGGAAGCCAATCTTAGCCAATCAGGATAGAATATGAAAAATCTGAAAGACCCATTTCATTTAATGACTATAGAGATACTGTGTACCGATTTGCTGCCATCTAGGGAGTGTGCGTGCACAGTTTCGCTGAGATCGGCCCAACGGTGCCGGAGATTAGCTGGTCACACACACACACACACACACACCACACACGCACACGCACGCACACACGCACACTCGCACACATGCACGCATGCAGCAGGCACACACACACACACACACACACACACACACTCACGGACGGGCGGACGGGCGGACAGACGGATAGATAGGCTCAATAACAATAATTGCCCCCCCCCCCTCCCCCCCAGGAGTTGTTTGGGGTTTTGCATCACTCCTCCTCCTCCTCCTCCGCCCCTTACCAGCTTACCGAGAAGCAACAGTTTCAGTTCCCGGCGAGCGTCCCTCTTATCCCGACGGAGCTGCCTTTCGATCTCGTCGTTGATCCGCCTGGCTTCTTTCCCCTCTTCGCTGAGGCAACACGCCATTACGGATTCCAGGGTCATTCTCTCTTGTTTAAAAACACTTCTACGCCTTTGCCTCAACTAATTCATCCAGATTGGTTTAAAAACCGAGGCCTAAAAATGTAAGAAAAAACAAAAAACAACCCAAAAAAGAAAACCGCCCTTATACAGGCCTACTTGTGGATAAATACGGGTGGACGTTGTTGTAATAGCCTAAAGAGCGCACAGATTGGGGGGAAAGGAAAATGTATATTTCATAAATTGTCTCCCCCCTCCCCCCGTTTCGATTCGCTTGCAGGGCTCTCCTCTCCCGACAGCTTCAAACAATGTGCAAATCCGTTGATGTTTGAATATTTGTCCAATCTTATAATTGGCGTGTAACCTGCTTTTCCTTCTCAATATGATCAACAGATCCCTTTAAGACATTTCCTCCGTACGTACAGTTGTTATGTGTGATCTCGTCCCATCTGTGTCCAGTAACTCCGCAGGTCAAAGTCTTCAATGCTGTTGTTTTGTACCGATAATATCCCTTATGTTGATGTTATCGTCCTTAAAAATGGGCAACGGGAAAAAAATGTAGAATATAGGCTATGTGTCCGTTTCCAATAGCTCGACTCCCGGGCGTGGTAAGGCAGAATATGGCGGACTTTCACTCCGATCCGCTAGGCTGGGATACAGTACAGTTATCTCTTTCTGTCTGGACAAAACACCAAGAAAGCCATTATAGTCACAATTTCACCTAGGCCTCGCGATACGGCAAATAAATGGCCTAAAAAATATGTAAACATCCAAAACTCGGCGTTGGACGAAATGAGAAATCAGCTCGTTTCGTTTCCCAGCCAGTCTTCTCCTTTTCCTCACTCCTCAGTTCCCTTCATGTATTTTTATTACAGAGACCATCCACCAATGTGACGTCGGCTGGGGGAGTGGCACGTCGTTGCATTGCTGCTTATTTCCCACTCAACTTGTGGAATAGCCTACGACATTTGTTGAGCTGTTTGTAATATTACAATTCATGTTATAGTCCGATAGTTGCCTTGTTGTTTTGTACGTAAGCTATCAGCCAGATCTTGAAATATCATGTATATCCCATGATGCTAATGCATGTTGTCAAATATAAAAGTTCACAACTGGCAGATGTCAGCCGCAAATCCCTATTATCATATTATGTACACAGAACGGGTTGCAGCAATGTGTTAAGCTGTTTTTATGCCAGTGCAGTGTTATCAGTGAAGTTAGCCTTGTTTTCATGTCTAACAAGCCAACCAACAAAAAAAAGCATATATGCTACCGTGATTATCGATATTATTCACATCTGGATCAACAGAGATGGGGTCTTAAAATGAATCCCAGCCTAGTTCTACTACAGCCAAAATAGCTAGCCTAACAGATTTATTGATACTTGGTTAGCAGATTCATATTGTCATACAAAATAAATAATAATAGTAGAAACCATTTAGAGATCACTAAAATTATGCTTTCAGACAGATATAAGAATATTAGGCCTATTTAGCAAAAAAGTAAAACAAAAATAAAACCCAGCATAATTTGAATTATTGGCTTATCCCTCACAAAATGTCCAGGGGGTGAATTAATGGACCAATTCTAATTTAATTGGAAAAAAGAAAGAAAGAGAGAAATTCCCTTTATGTACATAAGACTGTAGATACGTCTGTTATGCATGTTATGGTCTAGTTTTGGTATGAATGGGCTGCTCTTTAAGTCACTGCTCAGACCTTCAGTATTATGTTGAACCAATTCTCTGCTCTGCTGTCTGTGTTGGGCTAACAACATGATAATAGAGACACTCCTCCCATGCTTACCTAAAACTTCAAAATGGAAATGGTCTCACTCAAATGAGCTGTGGTGCTATTGGGGCGCAAAGTATACCAATTTAATAGCATCGTAAAAGAGTTATAGTTTGTGGGCTTTGGGGCTGGGCTATGAGACACTCAACAGTGTGACACTACTACAGTAGAATTTGCTATACAGTATGGTAACTTCTCTTAACAGTGTGTGTGGGGCAATTGGATGTTGTGCCATAAAGGCAGCTGCTATGAGGACTATTAATAGCCCGTGAAAAAGCATGTATTTTTTATCAAGTGCGTTTGGTTTGCTGAAATGTGTAACTTAATCACTCTCCAAAGAGTATCATAAATTACAGGACATACTTTTTTATATGATTATATTTTTTTGTCAGTGCCATTTATAGAGCCATGAACGAGGAATACAGCAACAGAATTGAATTAAAACCAAAACATTGACATGCTCTCTTCAAACCATTCAGCTTACACAAGGTGCCATATTTGAAGTATACTTCAAATTCCTTTGTGGCATTCTTGTGACACTTCCTGTCATGACAGGAACATATTGACAACCATGTTCTTCATGCATGGTTTACAGCTTAAGTGTCATACCGCCACTGCAGTTCCATCGATGAAGATAGGCACATGCTCTCTCCTCTGCCTTCTGAAAGTCCACAATCAGCTCCTTGGTCTTGCTGACGTTGAGGGCGAGGCTGTTCACCGGGCACTAGAGTGTCAGTGCCAGTAAGCTGATCTCATCTTAGACCCATCATTGTTGACAATCTGGCCTACTTGAGGATGATGTTGGAGTCGTGTGTGGCTGTGCAGTCATGCATGTACAGGGAGTATAGGAGAGGGCTCAACACGCATCCCTGGGATGCTCCAGTGCTGACGGTCAGGGTGTCAGATGTGATACTGGCCATTTTAACTACCAGACGGCAGTTCGACAGGAAGTCTAGTATCCAGTCGCACATGCTTGGGTGTAGCTTTGTGTCAAGCCTTGCTGGCAAAAGCTGAGACCCCCCAGCCCCCACCTTTGCACGCATGCATGCACTTATGTTTTTCAGACATGTCAACCTCTCTCCTCTCGTCCTCTCTCTTCTCGTCCTCCCTTTGGTTGTGTGGGTTTGTGTCCGATTGGTACAATCGTAATTAACCCTGTACGGATTCACGCTCTAGTAAGGCCTGCCACTAATTCTACAACCGGGGACCCGCTCCCCGGAGTTTCTTTTATTTCCCACGTCCATGGACTGTCACTACGGACCCCCAGCTGCGGCTCAATGCTGTGACTGCGGACCGGGCCTCTCCATGGAGCACGACCGTGGATTTCTACTACACTACACTATACCACTACACTATACTGTATATTATCTTAACATTCTTATATTATACCATTATATACTGCATACACACTATTGCTGTACTATATTATATTATCATATACTATCTTACACTATTATATTTGCTACTATTGTTATTGTTACTACTTGCACTGTATCTCTTTCTGTCTCTCCTCTGTCTGTCTCTCCCTCTCTCTCTCTTCTTTCCCCCGACACGGTCGAGGCAGAAGGCCGCCACCCTAGAGCCTAGGGTCTGCCTGACGTTTCTTCCAGTTAAGAGGGAGTTTTTCGTTGCCACTGTCGCAAAATTGCTTGCTCAGGGTGGGATGTCGGGTCTCTTCTCTACATGTAAAGTGTCTTGAGACAACTTGTTGTGATTTGACACTTTAATAAAATTGAATTGAATTGAATTGAATTAATAACCAATATACAAGCTCACATGTTGTACCGTGTTGTGAGCTTGTAGATATATTTTCACTATTTTTAGGGGGAACGAATACCTATATACAATTATACATGCTATATTAGATTCTGTATGAGTTGGACTGATACATCACATTGAGAACATACAGACAGACAGTGGATGAAACAAACTTATTCTGTGCAACATGTAACATTTTGGACTAGCTCCTAACAGACATGGCCTCACCCCCCTGTGATATTTAGCCTAGAATTAAAGCAATACAAAAATAGTAAAATGGTGCCATCAGAATGAATGCTAGGTGTCCTGGGATATGTCTGATTTGTCCTAGATTTGCTGCCTTGGGAGCCATGTCAATGATGTCAACCTGTAGCTGAAATGGACCAAATCAACTAAAGGAACATCAGGATCAAGCAACAGGTTTAACATCATGACCTGTTCATTTGAACATTCTTCTGTCAAATAGAACCCTTGCATATCCCTTTATCCCATTATTTAGGCATGGCTCCATACATAATATATGTCATAACACGATCTAACCTGGAAAAGCCAGCCTATCTCGAAAGGTCATGTCCACAAACTAAGACAAAACTTCAGTCTTGAACATTAATTTAGTCAGTGTACATACAGTAAAAAGACTTTCCAAAGCTAGGCAAGCAACCCTAAATAAGAAGACCATTAGACGAGGGGTCTTCAACAGGGGTCCCCAGGCTCAGAGTTACTACAGGGCCAAATCTTTGTGTGATAGGATCTTTTTTTGTTTTGTTGCATTAACTACTTGAACCCTAGCATCCCCACTTACAAAACAAAACAGCAACTTACAATGAGCTTGTAGATCGGCTATTTTCGGCAAAGAGGTTTGTTTGGTGTGTAGACTGTAGAATGTGGAAAGAATAACAGACCAAGTACAGAGTGAAATGTCAAGTTTACTATTGTATTAACAGAATGACAGTTTAAGTGGTAAAATGTCTGAAAAAAAACACATTAACATGAATCCAACACGCTTGACAGTGCTGTCAAACAAGTCTATGAAGCTATCTATGAAACCAAGAAGAACACAATTTTATACAATATGTAGACTGGGGGTCCCTGTTTCATTTCTCATGTTCTTTCTCTCAGCTAAGGGACAGGTCGATTTTTAAAGAAGGGTACCCCTGGAGAAAATGTATGTGCCCTAATCTAAAATGCCATGACCCTCCCTTTGACTAAAAACAATCAATGACCCTCCCCAAGTGATTAAAACAAAGATTAACCCTCCCCGCCTATAGGAGTGTCACAATATATTGTCCCACGATATAGCCTATCGTGGTATTAAAATGTGACAATAGGTATTGTCATCACAGTCAAACTGTATCGTAATATTTTTTAAATATTTGTTTTGATAAAAAACTTTTTTTTGCCGGTGAAAGTTATAGGAGTTCTTACTGGTGTATGATATGAAATGTAAAGCTTATCATAATCACAGTAATTATTAATCATGTCTTCCATCATATTCAAGGTATTTTGGAGAGAAATGAAACAGACTCCAGTCACTCAGTTTAAAGCACTGCAGAGGGGAGGTGTTGTGTGTCAGCTGATGCTCGTTGACGCTCGTTAATGTGACACGCATCAAAGCAATTATGCCTCTGCACTCTCAAATAGGCCTACATATAATCTAAGATTGTTTACATGGTATTATACTGTATCTGGTATTATAGATTTTTTTTTAGCTGTTGGAAATAACTAGGCTGCACTTGGTTGGTAAAGTACAGATGCCAAAAATATGAGGTTTGTGGAATTTATAGTTATGCAGTGTTATATTATATTATATTTCTTATATTAGTGTCTATCTGTCCTCTGAAACAATGGGTTTATAGTTAGTGAGAACTTCACTTCTCCCTTAAGCTTGCACAAATGTATTTATTTGTGTGTACAAAGCACTTTGTAATAGATTTTTAAAGTGCTTTATAATTGTTATTTTAAACTAAAGATGATGGCCAATGTTGATGATACATGAGAAAAGAACATTAATAATGTATCATATCGATATCATATGCCCAACATCATGTAAGTATCGTGAAATTAGTGTATCTTGACACCCCTAACCCTCCCCATCAAATACAACATGACATTTAAAACTGATAATATGTCTGATGTTTTGCTTTCCACATTGATTAGAACATTACTGTAGTGTAGTCAGTCTTGCTAAATGCACAGTGTAGTGTCTGTAGTGGTAGCAGAATGGACAGTGTTCTCAACTTACATGTGGGAAACCCATTGAATCCTGGTCAGATTGAAGAAAGTTGAGTATTTGGTAGTCAGTCGTTTACAACTTTTGTCACTCTGCCCTTTTAATTATTAACTACCGTGACTACACTGTTGCCTACATCATGGGTTTTCAGCTGGTGATCCTTGGACCACTGGTGGTCCGTGAAGGTATTGCATGTGGTCCCTGACCATGCATTTAGTAATGTAGGAAAGTGACCACTAGTTGAGAAACAGTATGATGACGTATCATTGACATCCGACTTCCAAGTAACTGACAACATTGATGCCGCATCAATGTTGTCAGTTACTTGGAAGTCGGATGTCAAGAACTTCCACAGAAATGGGAGTTAGAATTTCAAGGGAAACTGTACCGGTTTACCTGGTTGAGACATCATTAGTAGGAAATGTGCCCATATCAATCGCATGTGCTTGTTCATACATATGTTGCAATGATTCAGTTAACATGAGTTCAATATAAGGTTAAGAGAACAGAATAAGGGCAACCATGGGAAAGGAATGGATCATCATCATCATGATTTGTGTGCATGGGGTTCTCATCTTAAACAAGCTTAGTGCTTAATGAGAGTTCCAGTTTAGTAGACCTTGTATTGTGAATTTGTACTTCCATATACTGTTATGTACTGTCATGTACTATTCTCATGTCTTACTAAATAAACTACATCAATCAATCAATCAATCAATCAATGGTTCTCAATCTTTTCTGAGCTCTGGACCACTAGCATATCTCAGTTAAATAATGACTGTTAAGGGCTTGATTTTATTCACCTCGAATTAACAAATTAAATTAAGCCCTTAACAGTCATTATATAATTTCAAGCCTTTTCCCCCACACCACGCCCATATCCCCCCTCCCAACACAACAGTGGTCCACTCCCCAGGTTGATTCTCAGTCAGGGTGGTGGTCCCTGGTTCATAATCAGTTGAAAACCCATGGCCTACATGTAACAAATTAGGCTATCAATTATGGCCTGATGATTCTGGTTTTACTTGTGGAGCTAGGCTGGCATCTATGCACAACTGTTCATATAGATCCAAATTAATCACATGTACAGAATTACTTCAAATGATTATGAATATCCAGTTATAAATTGGTCATTGTAACCTACCTGGTGTATGTAATTCTATGAGCAACAAAAACACACTTAAAAGAGGATATCTCTGTGTTGGAAATTGGGATAATGCATCTCTCCAATATGCCCAACGCCTGTTGAAGTGATGCTTAATTGTTCAACCACTTTGAATGAGCCGATGTGCGATTTGAGACCTCGGTGCAAAACGGCCGTCAGCTTTTATTTTGAAGGAGAGACTCGATCGTGTGGTCAGGTGACCTCCCTTTCGCTTAGTTACAGGGAAGCGTCGCTAAGGAGAGGAAAGTAGGATGGGTCCTCTGCAGTTTGAACATACTTCTCTATCCTTTGCCATTCTAACTTAAACGGTAAATGGTATATCATCTTCTCACCTTTTGCCAATGGCACCATCGCGGATTCGCCATTTGTACGTTCGGATTTGTACGATAATAGTTCATTCATGTCTTTTGGCATGAGAGATAAAGACAGATTAGTTAGCATGCTAGCGAGCTAACCAACCCCAACAACCCATCAGCGACCACGCCTGCTGCCCGGGCCGGTGACAGGTAAGAAATCTAGTCGCTCATTCTGTCTATAGACTAAAGCAGGGGTCTTCAGCGTTGTTCAATCAGGCCACGGACCCCCTAGCCGAGAGAGAGATGCAGCAGGGACCCCCTCTATATTGTATGACATTGTGTTTCAGATTAAACTTTTTTTTTGGTACTTGGTCTGCTCTTTTCCCCCTCTACACCAAACCTCTTTGCCAATGTTGTGACTGTGAGCTTGTAGATTGGCTATTTGTGGCCAAAAGTTCTCCTCAGAAAAGGGATGCTAGTGGTTAATGTGAAAACAATAATCATGTCACACAAAGATTTGGCGACCCCCCTGTAGTAACTCTTGAGGACCCCCTGTTGAAGGGGACTAAAGAATTCCCATTGCTGTTTGAAATGTGTACGGCAACATAACGACTTGGGGGTCATGGATGGTACATGGTAGTAGACAGTTCGCAGCAGGTGTCTACATGGCACTAAGTCCTAATGATGCGGCTTTAATAGGATTTTAGCAGTGTCTTTTCCTGCTGCTTGGTTGGGATTCTGGGAATTACATCAGGCAAGGATGAAGGAGCTTATATGTGTCAATGTGTTTGTGCGGATGGTTTAACCCAGCGTTTCCCAAACAGTGGGTCGGGACCCATGTTTGGGTCGCGGACTAATTTTTATGGGTCGCAAGTAAACATTGCTTTTATTTTTTGTTTCCGAGATTTTGTTTTTAATTATGATTTCAAAACATTTAAAAAAAAATCCCACAAAATTCACAATTTGTCATAAACTAAAAACTGATTCGGAAGAATTTCATAACCGATTACAACAATCTAAGGAATTTCATGAATTAGGAAAAAAACGTTTAAGAAATAGTGAGAATAGCCGATCTACAAGCTCACAACGCCATTGTGAGCTAGCTTGTAGATCTGCTATTTTCACAAGTTTGGGACATCAAATTTCTCTTTTGGGTCTCGAGCTAAAACGTTTGGGAACCACTGGTTTAACCTCAGTCGCCATTCATGTTGGTCTTAAAGGTGTAATAAACATTCTGCAACAGGTGTTATTGCATGGTATGCAAAGCATGTTAACCCTAAATTGCTATAAACAGGTTAATGGTGAATGCAACTCATAAGATTACATTAAAATGATAAAAAAAATGAGTTTTCACATACTAAGAACACACTATTACAAGGTTATTAAACTAAATCAACTGCAACCTTGCCCGCTTGTGTTAAATGGGTCAACAAAGTAGAACTTGCAATTAATAGTCCTCCCCCATTTTCTCTAATGGTTTACTTAAAGTGTATATTATATATATATATATTTTATATTTAATTCATTTCAAATGTAACTTTGCAAATCACCTTCTCTTCCTGGTGCCTGGACATCGGCATTAGGCACACCAGTCAAAGCATGAGGATGCAGCTGTAGATCAAATCAACAATTAATTGTTGACTGCACAGACGTTAAATACAGATCATGTCTTTCACAGATGATTTTATGTTATAAATGATAAAGCAAACATCACTAAACTAAAATATTTAATAAATCTAAACAAAATACTAATAACCACCAATAAACAATGAAAAACAGTCTTAACCAAAATACACTTACTTAAACAATGCTTCAGAGAAATACAACAGTTAAAGACTCCAATCCAGCATGCATGCCTCAAACAAATGAAAAAAGGTCACCTGCTGCAACTATGGCTGGCTGGATTAAGACTTTTTGGTGGCCGGGGTTACGACCCGGTTCTGTGACAGTGTTACAGCACCGATATAGGGCCTTTATTTTTCATGTCTATTTTCAAATCAAATCAACGACATTACATGCCTTCAGTACAAATTCAAATTATAACAAAATAAAATAACACAATAGAGGCAGCGATAATAATCTATTGATTCTGTCATTCAGAAGCTCTTTCTAGCTTTTTGAAACGTAAAGATCGCAAAGAGCAACTTATTGTAGGTGGCCGCTTACATTTTTAGACTGCTGTAGCACACTAAAATGTCAGTATGATGTAGTGATAATGAGCAGACCAGCTAATGAGAGTCTTGAATCACAGGTACTGAGGCACGAGGCATGCAGGCACGGGATGGGGGTAAAACAAAAGTGTAGTTGTTTGGTGCTGCCAGTGATTTTGAGCTCCCCAGTGCTTGGTGCCCCGGGCTGCTGCCCCGTGAGCCTGTGCATGAATCCGGGCCTTTTCAGGTGGGCCTCATTTAATCAGCCCAGGTGTGCCTACTTGGTTTGCGCCCAAACTCGGACTGGACGGGAGTGAGAATTTTCCACAAACTTTATTGACTATCTTCCCTGATTGATTGTATTGTCCTTTGTGGTTGCTGATTTCTATCACAGACATGGGCAAACTTCAGAGCAAGTTCCGCAAGAGATCCGAACTTTACAGGTGAGAATGACACACCAACGCTTTACTTGACTTAGTATTCATGCTATGTTGAACCTTCAAATACATTTATGATTTAATTTGAAATCATGAGACAGCTGATGTACAAAATATTCTGTCCGTGGCTTGTACATCATACCATAATCACAGCATCATCATCACACAATACCATCTGCTATATTATAAATCACAAATATGGGGTATATAAATAGTGTTTGCAGGATAATAATGCATCCAAACAAATCTAAATTGTGTAGACTTGATCTAAAACAAATATACCCCACTGTATACCTATACTACAAAATAAAGAAAAGGGTAAATAGAAGGTCTGTGCATACACTCGCATTCATGTACGTTTATGGTATACATGTTGTTGTGTTTGATTGCTTACTATGATAGATTATTTTTCTGTACAGGGCCTCACGGGGAGATGGGGAAGATAGCCCTGTTGACAGTCAGGTGGTACAGTATGAGCCGGCCCATCAAGGATCCATCAACACTGTTACCAACCTCAGTCCAGATCTTTGTGTATCTGGAGGGAGTGACCAGGTTAGAGAAAAAAGCTAAACAGAAAACAAAACAGCAACCTATGTAAGAGTACTGGGGCAGATGACACCAGAATTCTTGATTTAAATCGTTAATGACTTCATACGGGCAGAGGTTGCCCTGGCTATCACAGACCTTTACATAATTGGCTGTATTCACATAGCGACCATTTTGCTTTTTAGCAAAAGGGCCACTCTGCGAATATGGCCAAAGAGTCTGTTTCGTGCTGAGCTATCAGACTGAAGACTTAAGCAGACACAAATCTTTACAAATAAACACTTTGCAAAACACTCTTCTAAGCAAGATGGTAATATTGGAACAGAATCATACCTTTTAATTTAGACATTAGGGTGGCCTCATGTGAGTTAAAGGGGAATTTCGGACTAGCCTTTTTCTTACCTTTTATATGATGTTATTATATCCTAGACCTAGGACGAGTGGCACAGTAGAACATTTTCATAACTCCATACCGAGTCCACCGCAGCTAAAAACCTGAGCGGACGGTCCATGCTCTCTAGATCGTGTATTTTAATAGCTTTTTGTTGTTGTTGGTGAGATCTGACGTTCTTAATGACAGAACACACTCCACAGTGTTTGTCTTGAATGTGCCCCACAGGAAGTCTCGCTAGACGAGATTTCACCCGTGACAGGTTTTGAACACAAAAAAAAACAATTAAAATACGCGATCTAGAGCATGGAACGTCCGCTCAGGTTTTTAGCTGCGGTGGACTCGGTATGGAGTTATGAAACATTTCTACTGTACCACTCGTCCTAGGATATAATAACATATAAAGGTAAGAAAAAGGCTAGTCCGAAATTCCCCTTTAATAGACTAGGATACTACATGTCTTCAGTCGAGTTTCCATGTTACCTGCAATATTTGGGGATTGTGGTTTGATGTTAATCTGTTTAATTGGAAAAACATAGTAATCCTAGAATTTGCATTCAGTAGAGCAAAGACCTCCACCAAGGTGGTGTCAGTTTAAGGTGTTGCAGTGTTTCTTTTGGCCAATATAGCTTCATGATGCATTAGTCTACAAATGGGGTACCAACACTCAGTGGCCTCTGGAGGTTGACAATGAAACCGTGTGACGAGTTAATCAGTTCTTCCTGGGCCCATGATGAACCTTTTTTATGCAAGTTATTTGCATTTTTTTGTGTCAGGCCACGCCCCCCTTTTAGACAATCTGCTTGCAAAGTTCTTTGGACCAGGACCAACATTTCCACCAAGTTGTGTATGCTAATCTGTTAATAACCGCTCGATATCCTGCTACCAGACAGGCATACATTCAGACTGTCAAAACAAGACCTCCTTGGTGTAGGTAATAAACATATGTATGTTTGTGTATCCCTAGGCCGTGGTGGTGTATGACTGGAGACAAGGGACAATGTGTCAGTCCTTCCAGGGTCACAATCGAGAGGTTACCAAGGTAATGTTTAGGGGTATGTGTGTGGACATAATGAAATGTTAGCATGTTTAAAGATTTTACAAATTCGAGATGGATGTCTTATAGTGTCCTGTGCTGGCTATTATATTTCAGTGTGTGTTTAGGGGAAAGTGTGATTTTTCTCTTCTCACCCATTATCTTATAGGTCCTGTGTTATCCAGGCAGCACATGGATCTTCAGTGCATCACGTGATAAAAGTATTTTGATGTGGGACTTAAACCAGGGGGATGAACCTATTCAGGAATTTTGTGGACATGAGCTGGTGGTCAACGGAATAGCTGTCAGCCCTGGTACAGACAAGAAAACTGCGAAACAATTTCACCAGATTACATTACAAAACACGTTAATGTTAACCAAATTGAAGCCCAAACACTGACTTTTAACTGACTATAAATGAATGCCCTACTTCACACTTCTTCACATGACAGTGTGGCACAAAATAACAAAAATAACAGATCTACAAGCTCACAACAGGTCGCGATGCAATGTGTTGTTGCGTTGTAGGTCTGCTATCTTCCCTATTTGTGAAAAAAAGAATGAGTTTTGAAAAATTTGAGAAACGTTACCTTTTGAAAGTTGTTAAGTCTGTCTGTGGATTTAACACATGACACAACACAATGAAATGTATGTAACAAGAGCTTCTGACTAAATAACTACATTGGATACATTGGAACACAGATTATTATTTTTTCATTTCCTTAAAAGTAACGGTCTTGGACATACAAGGTTTCCAACGACAGTGTCAGTATGTCAGTGCATTATCATTGTTCTGTCTATATCTTAGATGGGAGGAAGCTGTGCAGTGGTTCCCGGGACAACTACATGTGCCTGTGGGATATAGAATCTGCAGAGTGTGAACAGAAACACAACGTATCCAGAAACCTGGTGAGAATTGTGTGTGTATGTGTGTGTGTGTGTTTGCATGAGATATGCTTTTGCCAAACAATTTGAAGCCAGCATATTTACACTGCTTGGGGGATAAGTATGTAAAAAAAAGCATAAAGCTTTTATTCAACACACCATTCATTATAGCTTTTGTGTCTATAGCTCAGATTTTGTAGACTTTAAACTATCCTTGGGTTGCAACAGTTACTCAAATTAATCAATTTACTTGGCGAAAGGGCCTTTCTGTGTGGAGTTTGCATGTTCTCCCGTGTCCCCTACGGTAGGTAGTACCCTCACAAAAAACATGCAGTAGTCTCTATACTGGCTTCCCCTGGTCAGCCGGGGCACCTGATGGAGGGGAAAGGAACTGGTTGGAATAACGTGTTCCTTCCACGCGCTACGTCCTACCGGGGAAACCCCCCCCCCCCCCCTGTCAGGTGATAAGAAACGGCCTGCTCACTCCTCATGCATTGAAGGAAGCATACATAGCTCAGTTCGGGGCTCTCCCCAGGCTGGTAGAGTGAGTGTAGCGTCCAGGATTACATGCTTAGGCAATTGGCACTGGGTGAAAAATATGGGTTACAAAATCGTGGGATAAGAATTTAGTCAAAAAAATGTTTAAAATAATCCATTTAATTTGAATAAAATTATCGATTTTCAAAAATGGAAAGCAAGATGATGCCTGAACAGTAGAGAGGAATATACTGGTACCCATTGTCAAGAACAAGGGCGATATACAGTATTGTAGTAACTACAGAAGTACAGTGTGAAGCTGATAAGCCACAGTATGGAGTTATGGGAAAGAGTAGTACAAGCTAGGCTAAGAGGAGAGGTGACAATTAGCGAGCAGCAGTAAGGGATTATGCCAGGGACTCGGGAGTGATTTGTGACAGAAGGGTACCAGCAAGAGTGAGAGGGAAGATGTATAAGACGGTAGGTAGGTAGGTAGTGAGACCAGCCATGCGGTATGGCTTGGAAACAGTGGCACGGAGGAAAAGACGGGACGGAGCTAGAGGTGACAGAATCGAGGATGCTACGAATCTCATTAAGAGTGACAAGGAGGGACACGATCAGAAATGAGAGGATCAGCCCAGATTTTAAGGTTTGGGGATAAAGCAAGAGAAGCGAGGTTGAGAGAGTTTTAACATGTGCAGAGGAGGGATGAGGGGTACATTGGGAGAATGATGCTGAAGATGTAGCTGCCAGGCAAGAGGAGAAGAGGACGGCCAAAGAGGAGGTTTATGGATGCAGTCAGAGAAGACCTGCAGGTGGTTGGAGTGACCAAGGAAGATGCATAAAACAAATGGAAACAGATGATCCGCTGTGGCGGCTCCTGATGGGATTTATCTGAAAGAATAAGAATCGATTTTCTAAAATAGCAAAAATAGCTGATCTACAAGCTCACGTGTGGCATGTTGTCAGCTTGTAGATCAGCTATTTTTCATTTTTGCACTACACCATTGTAGGACTAAGTATAAAATAGGGAATTATTATTATTATTCATTATCTCGGCTACATTGAAAATGAGGGCCTGCCCCTCAACTGTACTCCGAGCTGAAATAAAGGTTATGATGATGATGATGATGATATTTCACGTTGATTAGGTGATATATGTATAAAGAAATATCAACAAATGCCCTTCAAGATGATTTGATTAATCTGAAGATTTTTTTTTGGAAAAGAATCTATAGAATAATCGCAAAGATTATAATCAATAGTTGCAGCCCTAAACATTTTTGTCATGTCATTCCAGGTGACTCATGTGTGTTGGGTGCCAGGCAGCTCTTCTATAGTACAGACCTCTGAGGATAAAACCATCAGGTACAAAACTATACCCTTAGATAGAAGTAGATCTCTATCCCAGTTAAACTGATGTGATGTCTGGCCAGCATCGTTCTATCACTAATTAACTCATTCCCTGCCTAGAACGACTAAAACGACTTTTGTCCTTTAAGCCCCCTCTGCCAAGAACGACTAAAACGACTTTTTTTTTTCTTTCTTTTTTTTTTTTTCTTTTTTTTTTAACCCAAAGACCAAGGAGATATGATTTGTTGAAGATCTAGACAAGCTCATCCACTTCCTTGTTAACTTAAAACTTAAACATTTTGTATCTCGGCTCCTGAGTACTTTTTTTTTAATTAAAAATCTCTGGCAGTGGGCAAACGCAAAAAAATAAAGTTCTGGCAGTGAATGAGTTAAGTATTGATTATTTGTTGTTTGAACACATGAACCCTACGTGTCCCTATTCTGAGCATGACATGATAAGCGAACAAGATAGGTGTACGTTCAGTTAAAACTATCTACAAGCTCACTGAGCTTGTAGATCGGCTATTTTCGTCCAAGAGATTTTGGTGTAGAGGGGACCAACTGTAGACCCCTGGGGGACCCGGTCAACGAAGTAGGCTTTAAGTGGTTAAAACATGTTTCAATGATCTACATCAGACTTGTCTTTCATAGTGATTTCTTTTTGTGCGAATGCATCTAATAATGTGTGTGCATGCAGGGTATGGGACAGTCGCACGTGGCAAGTGACCAATACTTTCCCAGCCAAGCAGTACATTCAGACCCACTGCGATGTTTCTTCTAATGGCAACTATCTGGTGTCCAGCAGCAATGGCTTTGGAGGCCAGGGCTGTGAGAGCACGGTGAGATGGGTGGAAGCGTTGGGGTCTGAATAGATAGTAGACAGATAATTCAGCTTTCAAATAGCTTTCAGCTTTCACAATTACATCTTGCCATTCTGTCTGGTAAAAGTTGATCCCAGTACAAAGTAAACACTGTGTGAAGTTGCCCCACGTTGACCATATTGTTGCTGTCGGGTGGAAACCTTGTACATCCAAAACTCTTTACTTTTCAGGAAATGGAAAAAAGAAACTGTGTCCCAGTGCATCCAATGTAGTTTTTATTTAGCATTATTATTTGAAAATATTTATTAAAAACCACAGACAGACTTAACCACTTTCAACCTTGCGTCCCTATTTAGGGCATGTATAGGTGAAATAAATGAAAATGTTCAGAGTAATTAGTTATTAGTTATTAAGTAATTACTTAATGAAAAAACATAATATGAAATATGGAGAATGGAGATACAAGATTTCAATGATATTCACACAGCAGCCATTTTGAGACTCAGACTCTACAGACCGCTAAATGAATGCTATTGGTTGTGTAGCTTGTCAATCAAATCATCCCGCCCCTCCTAGAGCATAACCTACTTTATCGTCAATTTTAAAATAAATAGGACCATAATTGACCAAAACACATATCATGATACTGAGTGAAAGAAGACTTTAAACTAGCGACTGGAAGCATATAGTATTTATGACAATGTTTATTAAGGTAATAATAAAATCAAGTCTAAAGTTCGTCAAAAACCCACCCAGTTGAATGGAGAAAAATTCTTTCTGACACCAGTAGGGGTAAAACAGCGAAACTACAGGCCATTCATATGAACTGCCACTTCCTATATAGACTCAAATTCAAAGCAGGAAGCTGGGCCCTTGTATCCCGCCCTCACAAAAATGACCAAACAAAGAACAAAATGGCTGCCTTGTGAAAATGGTCAATGGCATATTGCCTTATATGTTAAGAGATGTTGAGATGTGTGTGTATGTGTGTGTGCGTGTGTGTGCGCATGCATGTGTAGCTATGGGATCTGCGTCAGCCTGGCTGTAAGGTTGTGGAGTACAGAGGGCACCGCGAGACCACAGCCTGTTGTATGTTTATACCCCCCCTTCCTGGTGCCAATCCCATGGTGGCAACCTCCTCCCACGACAGCTCCCTTAAAATCTGGGACCAGAATACTGCAGGTAACAGAGAAGCAATTGCAGAGAACACAAGAACCGATAAAGATTCATACGTACAGTATGCACACACCTGTATAAAGAAAGAAGATATTTTAGAAGATTTTTTTTAATGAATGTACAGTACGTAAATATAATTTACTTGTCCTGACCTCTCGCTCACCTTTTGCATATCCAGTCTGCTTAGGAACGTTGACTCTGGATGGTGCTGGCCCATTGGTTTCTTTGGCCCCCAGTGACGACTCCACTAACCTGATATGTGCCAGTTTCAACACGGGTCTCCACCATATCCACTTGGCCCAGGGATCAGGTCAGGTTCAGGGATCTGGGACAGGTTCAGGTGGCACCTCTGGACTAGACATTAAAGTGGTGTCGCGCTTCTAAAAACACACCTAGCCTGACCTGAGCACAACCAAAGCAACAGCATCGATGGATGTGGACGCCATCTCTATTCTTTTATTTCTATTGGACAGTATACAGAGGAGTTGTCACTCCTCTATAAAGAAAGGAGTGACAGAAATGTGATGACACACAAAGGTCATGCACTGGATAGGCACCTAAAGCCTAAATTACACTTTGTCATGAGTATGTGGAACACACCCTAGACAAGATTCTCAGCACTTAGCCACCTGGATGCCCATTATGTCCATTCATATCAACATTAGAAGAACTAGACACTAAAATGAGAGTGGACTAGAGATGGTCAATTAGGTTGATGCTTCTCAGATTAGGAGATGAGGCAAGAAGTTGTCCACTTTTGAAATAACAGGGTGGGGTTGTGGGGGGGGTATATCCTTAACAGTTCTGACAAATCAACTTCAGCTCAACTACCACCAATTCTAGGTAGCTACCTTCTGCAGTGACAGTGTGGTTAAAGGTAGTGTAAGTGATTCTTTGGTTAAAACAAAAAGTATTTTGTTAAAACATTAAAGCTCTACATTCTGATAGTAATCATTGCTATAGTGTTTGTTCAATAACAGGGGTCTCTCGCTGTCTCTCCAGCTCTTTAATAAACAGAAAATACATTTTCAGGTGGGTGCCCATTTATCAGCTTCAGTTTTATAGCGTTCCAGATCCAAATTATGTCTGCTCACTTCTTTGTGTCCTCCCTTCCAATTTCACTTGTTTGTCCTGTATGAGTTCTCTCTCTTGATTAGATGTCATTGGTATCCCGACCTGAAAATGCATTTTCTATTTACCTAAGAGGTGGAGAGACAGAGGGAGAACTCTGGTATTGAACAAGCAGTCTATAGCAATGATTGATATCAGAATATAACATTTAGACTATTTAAAATAAAATTAAAAATCACTAATGCTGCGATCACACTGGCAGCTACAAAGATACAGGCTACCATTCTATTTTTCAATAGAAGCCAGCGAAATGAAGATAGTAAGAAACATCTGATGTTTGTTGCTGCTACAAAAGCTACAACAGGTACAAAGCTACAAATATGCTGTAGTTTTGTATATTTTGTATCTGCCAGCATTACACCTTTAAGACACTGACTTCTTAAAACCAGAGTAAACAACCCCCCAAAAAAACCAGCAACAACCTTGTAACCATGGGCAAGGATCTTATATTTGAATTCAATTAGCTAATCCCCAGACAAAGACTCATGAGCTTAATTTAATAACTTGGGGACCAAGACTCCAGGGCACATGCCATTAGGATTACACTTGTCATACAGGGACACTTTTGACTGAAAGGACGTGGTGAATATGAAAGTTAAGTTTCAGGAGGTGTTGTAGATCATTTCTATTGAATCAGAAAGGCTTCCCAACAACGCTGCTTTTAAGAGGTTATAGAACGTGTTAACTTATTACTCAAAGTTACGACAGACAACGACGAATATAATCACATATTAGTTTATTCACATAGTCAGCCATCCATAAGCCAATAACACAAGCTGAAGCAGACCGCTGCAGGTCTGCCTAGGATTTCACAGGATTCAGGGTGTCTTTATACATGAGATGAATGTCGTCACAGTGTAATCCAAGTACATTCATTAATGTTATTCGTAAAACACTTTACCCATCTGAGAGCTTTGACCTTTCCAAGTCCATGTCACATTGACTGGTCAAACCGGGAACCCTGTCTTACATTTGCCAGTTCTTGTCTATAAGTAACCTGTTGACTTTAGGATGGGATATCCTAATGTCCGAATCTATGTTGTGCTGTGTCACCAGTCATGCATCTTAACTCGTGTGTCTAGGTTCTTATTACTGTGGTGGTCCGTGTATTTTGCAATGAGTCTTTCACAACTCCAGGTATGACATTACGTTACTGAGCGGACTGGGTGAGAGTTTAGAGTGTCAGTTTGCAGCAGGCTGCAAACTTTCCCGCCTCTGCCTCTGTCCTTCTGTCACCCTGTATCTGACAAGGCCTCTTACCCAGCTCTCTACTAATACATTCACAAAGTGGTAAACTTCATATATAACACTAAAAGAGTACAACATTCCCTCCTTCCAACGGTTAAAACCGTTGGATCTATAGTTATATATGTGCTTTAAGCCGATATGAGATCAATATTTCTCATTGGCACGTTTGCGCCATGTTTCCATGTTTATTTTAATAACTGCTGTTCTTACTTTGGACTCCTTGCAGATGAAAAAACTCCTTTTTACAATCATTTTAAACAGTGCTGTGTTTTACAGAGTTGGTTTACATATTTTTCAATACATATACAGTACATTCACATTTGTATTTCCTTGCTTAGTTACATTACATTTGTGTGAGACTTACACATTAATATCTTTTTATTAATATATCTTAGCTCTTTACACTCTTTGGGTAATTAATGTACATCAATACAAACTTTAACTTTACTTGTTGGGCTTTTTTACTGTGACCCCCAATGTTGGGACGTGTGTGGTGTCCCTCCTTGGTTTACATTTTTACTTCAAATATTTTATTTAAAATATGTCATTTTTCTTAATCTAAAATTACTATCTTCCCTCCTTGGCTAAATTCTTTTTCTCCATGTTTGTCAACAATGACTGTTGATAATGAGAAACTAATCTCTCATTATCTGCCAGCTTTAATCACATTCTTTGGAGTCGATGGTCTGAAATTACTGATTACTTGCGTATTTCCTCCCCTCGTTATTCCCGCATTCGAACATCCCGGAAGTCGATGGTTGAGACTCTTACGACCCTCTTCCTTCGTTGTTCCCGCTTTGGTGCTCCTGTGATTGAAGTGCCATAGTCCTGTTGACTACGGTCATCCCGACTGTTGTTTCATTTCTTCCTTTGTCATTCCACTCAGCCTCTGAGGAGACAGTATGTTGTCAGATGGGGGTCCTATTGTCTTTATCCTAGTCTCCACTCTCGGGTGAGGAGCCTGTGTGTGTGACAGAATTTCTGTCCACTCTGTGATCTGGCCATCTTGCTGTTGCCCACAGGCCGAACTCCTCTTTGTAGTCATTCGTCTGGGGTGTCATCCAACTTTAAGGCGGATGGGTTCACCCCACCTTCTTGGCTTTCTTTTGCTCAAGTGTTGTCTTCGGGTTCCTAAAGAACTGTTAACATATGTGCTACAAACATATTTTATTCCTCATAGCCTAATTATTTCTCTAGATTCTGATCTTATTTAGCATTTTACTTAGACCTTGTATTACTTTATCCAAGTTTTCTTATGCTACCGCATCGTGTATTTGACTGTAAACAAAACAAAAAACAAAAAAAAACATTATTTACGTTACAATCTGATGTCCTGTATATATTTTAATTTAAATAAGGCCCTCCTTTTTCCCTGTCTCTTCTCCAGCTCTCTCTTACAGTTTTTTACCTTTAATTTTTGGGCTCTTTGTTATTATTCTTTTAGCATAAACCAATGTTTTAATCAGATCGTGTACCGTACCACAGATATTTACCTTATTTATTATTTTTTCAGTATAGTTCATACTTTATAAAAAATAATAATGTGGTACTCCATGTCTCCAATGTTACACATGATATTGTAATAACAATAATAATCTTTACATAACTTTCATCAGTGAACTTAATATTTCATGAAATTTTTCCAGTATTGGTACCCTCCTGGTGCATGTCATGCACATTACACCTATATTGTTATTAGTGGAAAAACACACAATTTAATGCTATTTCCTATCACATATGTAGTTTCAAATGCCAGTTCCCTGTCACCCATTTATTGACTATGGGTTGTATGCTGCCTGTAAATCCAATCTATGCCTGTCCTGTTTTTGCTTGCAAGCCTGCTTCAAGCAGCTGGGGGGAATCCCTTGTGGCTGTGTGGGGTTGGTTATCTGGCCAGTAGAGGCGGGAAATTCTCTAGGAGCACGATCACATGAGACAAACATAGTTCTCACGTTACAGGGAAACCTGCATTCTGTGTGCAGTCGTTCCCCACCCTCCTATTACCCTGCCCCCCCCTTATTATTTTGGCGTTTTTTCTTCCCTCCCATGTTGTCAGTCACTCTGTGAGTGACGGCTTGATACGTTACAGCCACACCCCTCAGACGGATCCTTGACTAAAAACGAACCTATCCCGTCTGATGCACGTAACAGCATTTTATTGGCTGCTTAATGTTATTGAGACATGGCCTTGCACTTTCTGGTGGACACAAATTCACTGCTTTCAGACTGTCCGGTTTCATAGTTTGAACCACAGGCAGTTTGGGAAAAACCGGCTTTTGACTTTTAACATACCTAAATTACTTAGTTTTGATGTTATCATTATTCCAATTCTGTTTATTTTATCATTTCATATCCTAATACTTTTGATATTACAATATCTGGTGCACACTGTGTACTCACGATCTCACATTGGATGTAAATATTTTATTTTAAAATTGACCTACTCTGACAGCGTCCTTTACATCTGAGGGCTGTTTGAAGACTCTTGGCACCTTTGTTCTATTGGGATGCAGTCTAGGAGAGAGAGAAACAGAGAAAACGTTACCTATGTCCCCAATACACCTCATATGTATCATACGTTTGTCTACTTGGATATATACTTAAATTTGTCTGGGAGTCTTAAACTTCTTTCTTCGTTGGTTGGTGGCTTTCTAAACAACCCAAAAACAAACATCAGACAGTTACTCTTTAGCTTCTTTCAAATATGTCTAAAAATGTTGTATTGGACATCAATTATTTTAACTTAGTCTTTCACTGTACAGTACCATCCCTCTGACCCAGATTCTAGAGAACAGAGAGAGAGAGTTACTAGCATTATTTTATAACATGTTTAGTTAATATTAACAGTTTTCAGTCAAATATATCAATGCATCTAGCCATTATTTCAGCAAAACCCTGCAGGAGTCTCTCTATATTCTATTAATATATATAGCTCCTCAAGTGTCTTAATTTCTTTTGGCTTTTCTCCCGGAAATGCCAATGGAGTCTTAATTTCGCTGGGCCTGATTAAATTGCTATGTGGCAAAGTTCCCGGAAATACCTCAACTATTTTGAGTTCTTACAGACATTGCCTAGGTTAATTATAAGTTTTAAGTCGGTTGCCGACAACATCATATTTTTTCCTTAGTGCAAATCCTAAATAGAGTAAAACAGAAAATTTCAAAATGGAAAAGGACAGGTGAAACAGGTGTGCCTACAAGAATGGCGTTCCCCCTACCTCAGCTGCCTAACCACCTCTAAACTACCACAACTTGCCCTGATCTTCCGTGGTCCTCTCCGGGTTCCTCTTTCCAACTGAGCATCCCGGCGGTACCATCCAATCCCATCTTTTGTGGGACAGAATCTATCAAACCATACAAGAAAGAAACAAAAGCACAACGAATCCCACAGGGGGAAACGCCGTTATCCTATTTGGGTGGGGAACACCATCATCCCTCCTTTATAACTTAATTTCCAAATTATGTTTTAACTTGCATTCTCCACTTTAATTCAAAATTAAACTTATTGTCTATATCCGAGACTGTTAGTCAGTAGAGCATCATACAGTTATTTTCTGCTCTTAACATTTAAACACACATTCTCACATCTTTTCCACACATATTCTTACACATGTTTGTGGTCATATGCAAATAGCCGAATATGCTTTATCTTAAGTGTTTGAAGAAAAACATGTTTTTGATTGATCAGGTCACAACCATGCTTTTCACACAATCATCATACTTGTGCTGACATTGATTTTTATGCTGTTAGTAAGGTAAAGCTGTGACGTCACATTTATAGCACTTGGAATAGCAATGAGCAATTTGACATTTAAGCACATATATATTTTCTCAAATGGAATGTAGGCAAAAAGGCTTAACACAAAGGTCCTTATAAAAAATATATCCACACGTAGTTGAGAGATTTACTTTTTTTCAAATAAAACAAGTCTCAAGTTTTTAGACCCAGCTATGATTACCACGTCCACGAATCGTAAAATGCTCCGAAAATAAATCCCAACATCTTTCAGAAGAATTATGATGCCACAGGTTACCATCAACTACATTACCGGACTGCTTCTTCTGATTACGAAACTGTAAATACCTTCACCAGGTATAAGTGTGATCAATCTCAGAAACAATGAAACCACCCTTTGAATAAGAGTGAAAACGTTGTAGCTACTAATCATTGTTTGATTACGTCTCCCGTCACCCGGGAGTCATTGTTTGAGTATATCCCGTCACCCGGGAGTCAGCTGTGTCTAAGGATAGACTCAGTGTGTTAAACCCGAGCCAATGCACATACATTCCATACATTCCTGTGACCTCTCCAGTTTCAGCAGTCCGTTGGGCCTCTGGTACGTTTCCCTTAATAAGTTTGGTTTAAAGCAAAACTGAGACCATTTCGTGGTAGCCCTACGGAATCTTTTCTTCACATTTCATACATTCCTACCCTCATATTGTTATGTATATATATTTATATATAAAAAAAATACATCTTTCTATCAAAAAAAGGTAATCTACCTGCTTGTTCAGAAGGCCTTCTTTCTCAGGGAATGTGCGTCTGAGATTCCGTTTTTTGGCATCCAGTCTGGTCTCGTACTTTATCCTGTTCGATTGACGCCATTAATGTAGATCATTTCTATTGAATCAGAAAGGCTTCCCAACAACGCTGCTTTTAAGAGGTTATAGAACGTGTTAACTTATTACTCAAAGTTACGACAGACAACGACGAATATAATCACATATTAGTTTATTCACATAGTCAGCCATCCATAAGCCAATAACACAAGCTGAAGCAGACCGCTGCAGGTCTGCCTAGGATTTCACAGGATTCAGGGTGTCTTTATACATGAGATGAATGTCGTCACAGTGTAATCCAAGTACATTCATTAATGTTATTCGTAAAACACTTTACCCATCTGAGAGCTTTGACCTTTCCAAGTCCATGTCACATTGACTGGTCAAACCGGGAACCCTGTCTTACATTTGCCAGTTCTTGTCTATAAGTAACCTGTTGACTTTAGGATGGGATATCCTAATGTCCGAATCTATGTTGTGCTGTGTCACCAGTCATGCATCTTAACTCGTGTGTCTAGGTTCTTATTACTGTGGTGGTCCGTGTATTTTGCAATGAGTCTTTCACAACTCCAGGTATGACATTACGTTACTGAGCGGACTGGGTGAGAGTTTAGAGTGTCAGTTTGCAGCAGGCTGCAAACTTTCCCGCCTCTGCCTCTGTCCTTCTGTCACCCTGTATCTGACAAGGCCTCTTACCCAGCTCTCTACTAATACATTCACAAAGTGGTAAACTTCATATATAACACTAAAAGAGTACAACAGTGTTTAGGGGAAACCAGGGCACATCTTGCAATTATGTCAGAACTGTATAATTCCACATTTAGACCAGAGTTTGAGTTCCTCATAAATATTAATGTGAAAGGTTATGGTTAGCCAGATCATAAACCCAAGCTAGCTAGGTTACACAAGCAAGTTGAGTGAAAACTATATGTTTTAGGTAGTTATGTACAGTATTCAAATGTTACTAGAGTGCAAGTTCAGGCCTTTTGTATATTCTGAGTTAAAGACGATAGGTAGATAAGGTGTACTCTCAGGTGATTCTAAATATACTTAAAAGTTGCAGAAACATCACTTTATTAAATATATATTTTGAATTATTAGACATAGGGCTTTAAGCACTCACTCCAACGCGCTAATAATAACTCAAAACAGACAAGAAACGTAATGGGATTATGGTAGTCTAGAATTGTTTCCAGAAAGCAAACCTTGTCAAATGTAATGAGTGGTTTTGTCAGTGTTGGTAATGACCAGGTAAAACCAGGCTTAGTTTTATGCAAGTGAAACCATGGCAGGCTTCTAATACCTTTTATGGAGCCAAATAAGGCATCTAGTTGCTTAGAATGTAGGCAATTGTGTAAATGTACTTACATGAGAATAGAATCAAGGTCACCAGTTGATTAGGCATTGATGCACAATGATAAATTATTTCAGTTTAAGTCTGCTTCAGCCCTGTGGTCAGTGATTTTTTTTACAACGGGATAATACTTTGTCATACAAAAGGTGTGTATATGTACAGTATATACACATATGTGTATATGCACTACTGTATATAAAAATAAAGGGCCTTTTTAAAAGGCATTTACTGTAGTCTTTGCACATCCCTAGACTTTTGATCCTTAACTTTTATACGCTACAGTAGGTCACTCGTTCCCAAACTGGGGGTCCCCAAATAATTTTGGGGGGTCCCCAGATGATTAGCTTAATGTGCAACATTGTTTTCCCACTCAACAGTAAACACACCACCATACAGTACAAGTGTATACAGGGTATCTGCACATTTATAAAGTGACAATTTAAGGACTTTTAAGACCTTTAATAATGCCAAATATTATGTAAGAAAGAGGCAAACATTGAAAATAGCTGATCTACAAGCTTGTAGACCAAAATGGACAATATTTGGTATAGTTAGCTTGTAGATCGGCTATTTTCTTTTGACGTACAATGATGAAGAGGAAGAGCGGGTTTAAGTGGTAAAACAGTCCAGTTTAAATCCACACTCTGTAGTTAAAGCTGCACTATGCAACTTTCCTCTTCAACCCCGGATTTGAACCCGGTTTCGTGCGCAAGTGCTGACATTTTTACCAGTGACATTTTATCCCCTGCTTGCTCAGGGGATAAATTGAATCTCTACCATCAGGTCAAAATCCGTGTCAGATCCTGTGTCTAGGTGAGACATGACCTTTGACACGATCTAAAGGTCTCAATAGAAGAGTATTAACATACTCTTATCATACAGATTGGACAAAATTACATTTTATTCATTAAAGAAAAGTTACATTGTGCCGCTTTAACATACAGTATATGAGACCAGTTTACATATAGTTTGACATATGAATATCCTAACAGGGATTTTAAATGGCTCCATTTGATTAAAAAAATTGGAAAATGATTAAACAAAAACTGTTTTATTTCAGAACCACACCCTTTCCTCAAGTGAAGAAAATTGAATAAACGAGGAACTTTGGTGATTAAGTTCATTTTATTCAAATCTGGACCTCATTTTCACTGTAAAACATCTCTTTGAAAAGGATGATTTCTCCACAAACACATTCCAACACATGATACACAATTGACAACAGGCAGGCAAAAAGGGGTTGGCACACCCCACATCACTTTAGTACAGAACATCTTCAAATAAAGTTTCTAAAAATAGGAGGGGAATGCAAAAGAAAATGACTAAGTCCTCTTGTCCTCGAGTCTTGAGTAGAGAGTTAAGTGCTTGAACTGAAGAAGCATTGTACAGACAAAAAGGAAAACTTCTTGGCACAGCACATCTAAAATAGGCTACATAAATTTAAAAAGATGGAGTTGTATCTTTTTCTATCTCACTGCAATGCCAATGGTCATTCAGAAGACATTCAATCTCAACAGAGAATGCATGTCATATTTTCACTGTAGAATCTCAGCTGGTCATGATCAGCAGATATGAAGTAGACAGTGCATAACGCCTAGTTACAAGTATTAAGGGATTTTATCTAGTAGCAACTTAAAGCATACGATATATCTTGCATTTCAAGAAAACGTTAGAATTGACAGAAACCAATCAGTAAAGCCTGTTCCTGGGGCATTTAAGATGGTTGGGAATTTACTTTCTCAGAAATGGGCATGAACCTCCATTTTAGTAACAACTATGAGCATCTCATCCCACTTAAAGGGTGTGTAAGAGATATTGTTTTTGTTAAAATACACTGTTAAATAGCTTAATATTCCTATAGTAATCATTGTTTTAGAATGTTTCTTTAACAGGTCTCCCTGTCTCTCTAGCTCTTTAGTAAACAGAAAATGCCTTTACAGTGAATTTAAAAATAAAAAATAAAAAAATAAATTGTAACGCTATCAAATCAAAGCTGATAAATGTGTTCTCTCCTCCTGATTAGATGAAATTGATGACCCACCTGAAAATGTATTTTCAGTTTACTAAAGAGCTGGAGAGACGAGGAGACCCCTGTTGTTGAATAAACACTATAGCAAGTATAACTATGAGAATATAGACCTTTTAACCCAAAAAATATCACTTACTGCAATTTCAAGCCCGGGTTATACTTGGTTGTGCAAAAATAGCTGATCTACGAGCTCACAATGCACCGTGATAGATCTGCTATTTTGGTGTGCGACTCCTAAACTAAAGTGGGCAACTAAAGTGGTTTGAATGGTTTTGTATATAATATTCAGAGAAATCTGTCTCCTTTTCTCTGAAAGAAACATGGGTCTTGATTTACTATTTCACATTAAATATGATTAACTTTTATACAATAGAGAGCTGGACCTCTCCAACGCAGCTAAGCAAGATTACCTCAGTGACCTAGAATAGCAACAAGATAATTGCAGAGATGCATTGGGAGGCCAGGTCAAATCTTACTTAAATTACAGTGTACATGAATATTATCCACCAAATTACACATCATTATCAGTAATACATATACACAGGTCACTGCCTAAATACTCTTACATGATGCTGTGACAAATAACAAGTATTGATGGAAAACTATGGCCTTGGCATGGTATTTTAAATACTTAGGCTATGTTTGTGTAAAACGGGGGCTGGATCTGGGCTGAATCATAGTGTGAGCAAGGGCTGGGAGATATGGCCAAAATCTAATATATTTTTTTGACCAAATACCTCGATATTGTGGGGATGACTTTTGAGGTTTTCACTTAATATTTACACAATTACATTTTTGGGCGGTGAAACCGCCCCTATATGTGAGGTTTGGACATTTGCACCCCCCAACCCTGCGCTGTGATTGGCCACCAGTGTACCCCCCTAACCCTGCACCGTGATTGGCCAATCACAGTATATTCAGGACTGTGATTGGCTAGTGAAACATGACACATGTGCATAGCCCTATAAATAGGACTATGCACTTTAAAAAAACACATTTATGTTTTTTTTAAAGTTAGGGGTGTACAATGGTTGGTGCACAATATTACTTTTCTTTAAGTGAACTTCCATCACTGTGATGTCCACTGTGACCACACCGCCCACTTCACACTGGGTGTGATTTTTGATAAATAATCAATATACCTAATAAATACGTGGATAAAGGTAAATAATAGAACAACTAAAAGTCATGTAAGTTCAGAAATTCCGACTGTAATGCAGTCTTTAAAACGAAGAAGAGACAACACTTATCACAATATGACGATATCCAAAATCCCAGACAATATTTCCCAGTCCTGCCCTAAGAGAGGTGTATGGTTTGGTCAATATAGTAATCAGTGCAAAAGTTGACCCAAACTATACAGACTTATTGAAATACTTAGAAAATCCACACTATACTGGAAAACTGGCTTAATCTAGCACTACCAGTCACAGTAAGTGCTCACAATAAGATAAAAAAGCATATAATTTACAGTTTGGAACATTCAAATGAGATTCTTTTTTTAGATTGTAAGATTTTAAGCATAAAAAGTTTAAACAGCATGTAAGAAAATTGCAAGCTGTTTGGAACTGTGGCCACAAATCTTGGTAATTGAGGGAGTTTTTGTAGGGCACAAATTGGCCATATTAAACTTTGCCTATTACCACAAAAGTGTGTTAACAGCGTGTATAAATCAAGACAGTCTGCATTTGAATGGAAAAAACTGCTTTTATAGTGCTTTAAAAAATGCTCCATTAAATTCTATGATGGTTGATCAAGAAGAATTGTTCCACAAAAGGTCCCATTTTTGCAAGCCTCATGGCATGTCATCTAACAGTGGACTGCCCTCCAGTGGACATGCTATGAAATGCCATTGACATACCAAAACATTAACAGAGTAACAGATTGGAAGTTGCATTATTACTAGTATAATCTATGCTGTGACTACAGTGTGCTCTATGGCCGTTGCTAAGTAACCACACATTCTATATGTGAAAACTTTTTAGTTCAAGAAAAGAGACAACATACTGACAGAGCAAACTGGCCAAACCCTATTCTGGTGTTACACAATGGTACTGTGCTGCTGTGAAACCTATGAATAATTCAGACCTAACATCACAGACACCCTTCTAATGATTTCTGTGTCGCAAGCTCATAAATTAAATCAAATTAACAAGAGACAATGAAATTGTCTACTTGGATTTTAATCACCACAGCGCTAGGGTCACTTGTCCTTTAGTGCAATGGATAATAGGAATGGATAACTGTAAATATAACTATGGTTGGAGGAAAAATACAGTACTTGAGAAATGTAAAAAAATAAATAAAAGGCAAGATCAAATGATCAGAACGTAAAAAAAGATTGGTTACAGTCATGCACATTGACTAAGCATGCATCAGAAGCACTATGAAATAGAAGGTCGACATTAGCTAGGGTAGTGGCAAATTTGTCATTAAAGTATTGGTACAAGTCTCTATCTTTCACTAAGGTACAAACAGTAATACAATTTTGGAGACTTGTAAGCCAAATTGTCTAGAGAAAAGGTAATACCAGTTTTAACTAATCGTTTTACACATGGCTTAAAATTCCCCATGTTACTGTCACACATTGTTACTGTAGATACCAATCATATATGAGGACAAGGGCGAGCAGAATGTGAAGAACATGTGTATTCAAAATAAATCCTTCGTTTCGACTCGTTCCCCTGCTCAAAGGTCGATGCCTTGACTAGATTGCAACTTATACTAGGGATGTGCGCGGTTATTTGACTAAATGGTTAAATGGTGCTGCCTCTACTAAACGTCTACTGAAATACTATTAGTTTAAAAGTAGAATATAGATTTTGTATATAGACAAGTTTTGTTTTACACATTTGTGTTTTGCCCCGAAATTACGTTCATGTCTTAATAAAATGTCGCTTTAAAAGAGCTAAAAATACGTGGCAAAATTGTTAACACTGATATTCCCAGCAGCACTGCAGTGAATCGAAGTAGCTACAGGATGTCTGTTCGTCACACGATGGCCGCAATAGACAGGCCATTCAGCTTTGTTGAAGGCAAAGGCTTCAATAAACTGATGGGACTACATCGAGCCGGAATACACAGTGCTGCAGGGAAGGACAATGATAATGGCAGGTACCAACATTAATTCAGCAAATGTGTATACCATTCCAGGCAACCAGGTGTAAGTCATTCAACAACTTGTTTAAACGTGACATTTTGTCTGAAATGAATGCATTTGGAGGATAGCCACGAGCATTGAGATGATATAAAATAAATAAATGCTCTGTAATTCAATTTGCGGCCATGCATTATGCACAGATAATGAATAATTATTAATACATTTTGGATTAGTCGATTTTACAAAAAAACATTGTTTACTCGTCAATTAAATGAGTCGCTGCGCACATCCCTACTTAACACATACGTCTAACGGTGTTTTAATGTCAGTGGTGTTTAATGTAACAAAAAGGACAGAATTGCAAATGTTATTTAGGGGAATGATTAGTGATTTAGCCCTGTTAGCCCTGTTTGTCCCTGTGTGAGGGCAGCAAATACAGTACTATACAAGTCAATATAGATTCAAACATTAGTTCAGAATTCACTATTCTGACATGATCTTAGTTAAAACAGAAAGGATACATGCAGCATTCATCCTTAATTGCTGCAAATGTATGAGATTGATACAGCTGATGTCAATATCTAACGTTTTATGGATTATTTCTGTCCATGTCCCTGAGATATTGCTGCCTGTCCGCCTATTTTTCTACCAGTCTGATGGCTACTTCACAATATCCAGTGCTTTTAACATTTCCCAAGCAAGAAACAGATACAGACACGCACACAAACAAACGCTTGCTTGTGCATGACACTCGCATGAATTCTTTCAAGCACACAAGAAAAAGAGGTCCCGATATCTGCCGCTTCTATGGAATGGAGACTAAATGACACGGTGACATCTATGCCACTTCAAACTGTTTGGACGGAAATATGTCATAGCTCTTCCTGCTATCAGTCGTTTAACATCTGCTGCATTCGCTGCCTTCTAAATACACAAATACGGTGTTTGGATGACAAACCCTACCCCTGTCCCACTTTGATAGCCTCAGAAAGGAGAAGGGGGTGTATGCAGAAAGGGAGCATAGGCAGATCTACTACCCAGGCAGTTTCCTAACCCTGCTGCTGTATGAGCCAGCAGACCGATCGGAGTGCTCATTTTGTTTTTTTCAAAGTCCCATGTATGGATTAGCGCTGTTTTTTTTTCCAGACAAGAAATTTCTTAACAGGTGATAATAACCTACTTTGTTCACCATGGGTTGACAACTCGGACAGCGTGCTTATAGATAGCATTGCTATCGGTTGCCTCAAGGCCTCGCCTGCCTTGTTTTCCATTATTATCTTTAGATATTTTAATTCATGAAACGTAGTGTATTGTATATGTAACACTAAATTCACAATTTTCATTCTCAGTCAATGTCTATAGACAGGGATATTCGTGTTTAACATGGAAATGTCCAGTCTGGGTTTAAAACTGCCTGGGCTGTGGATCTGCCTCTTTAAGTGTTCAGACACCCCATATATAAAGAGAAAGACAATATTAGACCCATAAGTTACCCCTCAGAATATTAAAAAAAAAGGTAAAAAGAAACAAACATACATTTTATATGCTCATTCATAAATCGCAACCCCCGAAACTTGTAACCCCATTTGGAGAGTTCCTCTGAAGATGTAGGATTAGGGCTGAATTCCTTTTCTCTTTTAAATAATCTTGCACATCTCCTTTTCTTAGTACCTCTTGGCAGATGTAAATGCTTTAAAGGACTTAATGGACCATACACAGTCTGGTAGATTTTCAGATACCAAATATTAATATTACCCCTTCAGAGTAACCTCCCCTCCCTCCCCAGTATCTCCCCACCCACAATCCACCTTTCTCTACTGGTCCCCGGTACGCTCCAGGCTGTCTATGACGCGGCTCAGCCTTATGTTGAGCAGTCTGACCTGAGTGTCCAGGTGGTCGATTTTCTCTTCCAGCGAGGCCGACGCACCACCCCTGCGCCAGTATGCGCCCACGGGTCCCGTCATAAAGTACACGGCCATGATGAAGCAGAGTGGCAGGACAGCGCGCTCGGGGTCGCCCTCAAACTTTTGCAGGATGTAGAGGCAGGACAGGGCAAAGAGGGTGACGCGGGCAAGCCAGAAGAACCGGCCGAAGACGGCATGCAGTAGGTAAAAGAAACCCCCAAGGAACAAGGAGAGGAACCAGTACGCCACGAGCACGGCGGCCACGAGGAGCAGGGCACGTGCCGGGGAGCTAGTGAGGGAGGTGGGGCTGAAGTAGTGGCTGAGGTTGGAGGCTGGTGGAAGAGAACGTGGGGATACAAACAACAGAAAGTGGATGGAAGAAGAGAGAGAAGGTAAGATTATTGCTGTGTCTTTAAAAGTCACCTTGCCATAAGACAAGAAATTTAATGTAGAAAAACACATGCTTTGCTAGATCAATTGTTCTCTGTTGTAAAAGAAATGCCACAAATATAACCTTAAAGATCACAAACGTACAGTCAATGCCCATGACATCCAGTAGATCAGTCCAGATCTTCCATATGGCGTCAATGAATCCATCCACTCCATGAACAAACCGCTCCGTTGTCTTAGAGAAGAACTGCAGATTGGGAAGCAATAAATATGTTTGCATTCATACAGAATCCTGGAGTATGTTTCTTTTCATATTAAATCATATAATAATGGATTATACAAGGATTAATCAAAATGTACTTGAAACTTAACTTAAGTAAGCAGTTCGGGCTCATTGGCATACAGGTTGGTATCTTATGTAGGTACAACAAAATATATATCTAACTCAAACAAAATCTTCATATTGCCTGTACTATTGTGGATGTAAGGACAATCTATGTCTATGACATAAAACGCTATTGATTAGTTAAGCAATACATTATATTTAATTGATTCTCTCATTTGCACTGCAGTTTATTGGGTCTCCAGTTGAGTGAGTGCTTATCAGGAAGAATACAAAATGACTTTTTGGGATAGGGTTAGCCTATCCTTTGCTAAGATTATTATAAGTTACATTCTAACTAAACTCTTAGGCAGATACCATGTTCTCCATGTCACTGCTGATTCTGCCATTGGACTTGCAGAGGCAGACATTTGAATTGCATTACAAACTGCACACATAAACAACAAGTTATTTAGAAATTGTCATGAAAACTATTAATTGTTGAAATTATGCCACATTTTCTTTTTGTAAAAATAATATGGAGTGAGTCCAACATACAAGTAATGCTCATCTAAAAGTAGTCTAACATGTAGGCTGCTCAATTCAGGAAGGAAGAAATGTTAGATTTAAATACAGGAAGTTGGGGCTTAAAATTGACTTTGCAATATTTGAGTTTCCTGCTACATAAAAGTAAAAGTGATATGGAGATCTGCATATATGATATCTAAAGGTCTCAAAAGGTCTCAAAAGCTTTCAAATGTTTCCATTTGAAAAGTTGAAATACTCTGGTCGGCTCAATTTGAATGGCACTTCTGTGAACTGTGGGTGCAAAACCAGTTACCAAGAAATCATTAAATAGTTATGTGAATTATCAGATGGACAATATTGTTTTTCTTCCAGATTAATCATGAGAATGCTTATCATCAAGTCTGCGTGTTTTAATGTGATTGACTGGCCCAATTCGCCTGATCCTTTCAATGTCACTGAACGTGTACAGTACATGTAGAAAACAATAGGCTATTCACCTGTTTCCTAGGCTGTGTGTTTTCCACTTCCTGTCGATTTCATTGGATATCATTGGTCATCTGACCAGTTTCATTGGATTTCATTGGATCAAATCAACAGGAAGTGGAAAACACACAGCCTAGGAAACAGGTGAATATGGTGCATCCTTACAAGGCATACAAGACAGGTGGGCACTAGGGACATCTGGGCACCATGTTTTTGGGACGAGTGGGCACCTGGAGAGGTGGGCACCAGGACAACTGGGCACCAAAACAATCTGGGCACTAGGGACATGTGGGCACTTAGGGGTGGAGATATCTGGGCACCTGGAGAGGTGGGAACCGGGATAACTGGGCACTAGGACGAGTGGGCACTTAGAGGTGGAGATAACTGGTCACCTGGATGAGTGGGCACCTGAATTAGGAAGTGTTTATTTAACTTACAGCATGCTGCTTTGATATTGGTAAGTGATATTTAATACACTGTTCTTGAATCCTAATTCATGTGCCCACATGTCCATAGCGCCCAGTTGGTTTTGGTGCCCAGTTGTCCAGGTTCCCAGTTATCTCCACCCCTAAGTGCCCACTCGTCCAGGTGCCCACATGTCCCTAGTGCCCAGATAGTTGTGGTGCTCAGTTGTCTCTAGTGCCCAGATGGTTTTGATGCCCAATTGTCCCTAGTGCCCAGATGGTTTTGGTGCCCACCTGTCCTGACGAGAAGTGCTGCATTGACGGAAATTCATACCAAGGTGTTCTCGACCCAGGGACAATCTTGGATTACATCGAAATTAAGAAGACAGCTGTCACGACCTGGGCCTATAACTGTTCTACCATCTGTGATAGTAGCCTGGACTGGTAGGCTTCATGTGACAGTATTCTGCAATGCATTGCATAAACAGTCTGTCTTCAGTACAAAGAGACTATCCGCTTAAATAGACAAAATGATTAATTAGGATGAACTCCTTAGGTCTTGCTCGCATTTCTTATCCAAAATGGCAACCATGTACCGTATTTCTGGTCAGACCAGGCGCGCTTTTCTGTTCACCGCCCATGCTGCCCTACAGTACTACATCATGCATTAAAAGCTGCTGGGATGGCAGTTGAGAGCAGAGCAGGTGTGTCTGTGTGTGACGGGCCGTGGCCGGGGTCACTAACCTTGTACAGTCCTCTGATGTTGTCCTCTCCGAACACATTGCTCAGGGTCTGGTAGATGCCGTTGGCCGCCCGTTTGAAGCTGTTCTGGGTGCTGGAGGACTCTTTCCTCCTGGCCGCCTCGGCTGCACCACACAGCAGAGCCGCGAAAAGCACCGATACGATGACGACGCGCTGGATTCCCTTCATAGTAGCACCAAAAAGGCCCCGAGTTTCCCCCAAGCTGAATTTAGTATTAAAAAAATGGCTCAAGTGTGGATCTAAACGGTTTAGTTAGCTGCCTAAATTATTAAGCACCTTGGAGGGATGATGTCAAGACGACGGGATAGCGCTGTGATCAGAGTTGCCAGGTTATGCGAGAGAAATAAGAAACTAGGAAAACAAGCCCAAAAGTAGCCCTAGAATGTCTGTGATCTTACATACATTTCAATGTATTTCAAATACATGAAATGTATGTAAGATTACAGAAATTCTAGGGCAAGCCAAAACATTTAAAAATAGCCGATCTACAAGCGATGCGGCGCGTTGTGATCTGCTATTTTCAAAAACTCTTGCAATAAAATGTGGAATATTTGGAATATTCTTTAAACATTCCCTGGCACAAAACATTTTCATGAAAATATTTGAGAACCACTGGTTTGAATACAAATCAAAACATCTGGAAGCAAGCCTAAATAAGCAAGTACACTTTAGAAACAAGCCCAAAAAAACGCAACCCTTACCCGCCGCAACTACCAATTTTTACAACTTTACAGAAAAGTCGCTTATAATAAGCGGACATGGCAACGCTGTCTGTGATGGTGATTCTTCAGTATGCTAGAAGCTAGGTTAACGTCTTAAGGCGCACGGTTGCCCTCACCGGGTAGGGAGTGGTATAACAACTCCCTTGCATGTGTACTACAACCATAGGACTACAACTTAACTTACTAACTAGATACACTTGAGGTTCAATTCATAATTTAGTAATTTTAGCAGGCGGTCTTACAAAATGCAAGAGCAGTGCAATAAAGGCCCTGCCATGAATTTGAATTAATAACATGAATAAGTAACGTTTTATTATGGCATAAGGCCACTTCTTCTGCCACTTCACTTCATCCACTAGGGCTTAGGCTACCCAATGCTACCATCTAGTGGATAATACAAATATGACAGAAATGCACCTGCTCGCTCATTTCCCTCTTTTTTTAAAAGTGTCATGTTCGAACCGAACGGAAACCAATGTTATGATGATGACACACACACACACACACACACACACACACACACACACACACACACACACACACACACACACACACACACACACACACACACACACACACACACATATATATATAATATATATTTGTATGGTCGATACTAAGCTTGGATGATGACATCATGAACATCATATATTTCCGTTCGAACGAGCAAGCAGTTGCATTTCTGTCACATTTACATGTCCACTAGATGGTAGCACTGGGTAGCCTGGTGGAAAAGTGGATCGTCTAACTAGGCCTACTTCACAGTGAAATGGCCTTTTAGTTTTAACTTATGAGAGAATGACTACATTGTGTTTCACATTTGTTGATACGGATGTAGCCTACTACAGCAGCAGTAGAACAGAAAGACATTTTTGTGTGAATACATCCCATTTAGTGTGTCTTGATGTGCATTTTTGGGTGAAAGTGAAACGTGAACTCCACCACGCAGTGTCCAGGCAACGACGCACTAACAATAACATTGTCTCGCTAGCAGTAGACTCAGTAAGTGAAGGAATTTTCATCCCCAGTCTTTAGAAATGACTGTGACATATGCGGCGACAGAATGTCAAACGATCTAGATATTTGTAAACTTTGCGGTTTAAGCAATCATCTGCTTACTAGTAAGAAACATGTACGGACGCGCTCCAAGAGTCACCTATATGACCGTAGGCAGCACGTCTCCCGACGTTGGACCGGGGTCCTACGACCTAACCAGAGACAAGGACAAAATATCAGGCAAGTTTTATGGTTGCCATGCAGGAGGCAATTTAACTTCCAATGTCAAAGGTACAGGTATAGTCCAAAGGGAAATATTCACCCGTTGAATACAGACAAGTTTAAACACCCGTTATCGATAATGTCTCAAGAGTGATACTGTGGGCCAGGCTGGGGGAGCCAAGCTTGCCCTTAAGGGTCCATTTGGTTCCATTTTGTACACTCTCAGAGTTGCATTCAAGCACATAGGCCCACTGCAGCAAAAAAAGTTGTATTTGTAAAATGTTTGCATTTAATTTTAGCTTCTCATACTAGGCTAATTATTAATAAGCTATGTCTGTGTTTGTGCAAGCGGGTGGAAGATCAATATCTTGGAGAAATAATTAATTTGGGCAGATGGGTGGATTATTTATTTGTACACACGGATTCGGGTGACGTCAGAGGTAGAGCCCATCAGGACATCTTTATTGTCTATTCGGTGCACATTCACTTCTGGTGTTTTCATCTGGTCACAGAGAGTTCTATATTGTCAGACATTCTGTATAACATTTTTCATTTGTTAGGTTGCTATGCCCCCTTCCTGTCCCTCACCAACAGAGAGTCAATGCTCATCCAGACCAGTCAGAGCATGCCGTTGCCAGGACCTGGACAGTATGACTGCTCACAAGTCAAGGTACAGTACTTATTTATAAAAAATCACACCCAGTGTGAAGTGGGCGGGGCGGCGTGGTCATCACAGTGGTCATCATAGTGATGGAAGCTCACTTCCAAAAAAAATGGATTTTTGGAAGTGCATAATCCTATTTATAGGTTATTAATGTCATCATGTGTCTCGCTAGCCAATCACAGTGCTGAATAGAGTCAGCCAATCACAGTACAGCTAGGGGTGTACTAATGGGCCAATCACAGCGCAGGAAACTAATACTAATGAGGTGTCCCAACCCCACTTATAGGGGCGGCTACACCGCCCAAAAATCCTGGTAATACTTTAGTCAACTTGATAAGCTAAGGTTGGGTCAAATCAGCGTCAATAAAATAAAACATGTGCAACCATCTATATATACAATTGAGAAAAGTCAGCACTTCCTGTCCCCGGCTGAAGCCACCCCTATCTATATATACAAACCGCGAACCCTTTTCTACCATGCCGTCGAAGGCACAAGGGGGTTGGGCGGGCACGCGGGCGGGGACTTCTTTCCTCTACAATAGAAGAGTTAGGACGTCACATTCTAATACAACCCGAATACCCATTTTTAGCACCGGTCTCAGTGGCGCACCTCGCTAATCATTGGCCTAAAGATCCACCAGCTCTGGGAGTCTGGGTTTGCCTCCCGCTTAGGACAATACTTTTTCAAACAACCGCAGAATATTTTTTCCGCCGATAAAGTATAGTTTTGGACCATGACGGAGGCGCGCCGACTCAGCAGACCTTGAGGCCGAGGAGTCGCGCCCGAGCGCCTCCAGGCGCGAGTGCCCGCGACGACCGGCCGATGGACTGCTAGTCGACTAAGCGCCGTCCGAGTTATGTACCGATAGGCACAGAATCGTAAATAATATTGGTGGGGACTGCGTTTGCCCCAACTGCCACTCACTGCACTAACCTAGCCCGCCAGCCACGCCCCCTTGTGCCTTCAACGGCATGGTAGAACAGGGTTCGCATACAAACCCCCCTGGACAGGAAGTGCTGAGGTCAGACAACACACTCCATATTTGGGCATAGCTCCATTGGGAACATCTCCTAGTATGGCTTTATATATTATAGAGACCAACAAACACAAAGCACCGCGCAGCGGATAGGGGGGAGGGGCGCGCAGTGCCCCGACCCTCTAGTACTTTTACAAGTGTGTTTTTACATGTGTTCAATCAAACTTCTGTCTCAACTTAAGTTTTTACCTGTTTATTGTTGTTTGAGGTATTGCAGTTACTTATATGTAGATATATAATATGAATACAAGTAGATATACATTATGTAGATATTGCCAAGCATTCATTCTATTGGCTGCTAGTCACATGACACAGCTGTTAGCCATAAGCACTAGTTAGCCAATAGCTCTGTGCCATGGGCTCAGACAGTGAAAAGGTTTGGTCAGCACAACTCAGCCTTGATTTTGATGAAGAAGTTCATCACTTGTAAGTTCATTTGCTTAAAATACATTGTTGTCAATTCATGATGTTTGTGGTAAAAATGTTAAAATGCTAAGTAATGTGTTCTTAATTGAATTTATACCTGTATTTTTTGGTGATACTATTTCAAGGCATGTCTTAGTTTTGTATTGCATAGATGCAGACGTATTTACATTTACTTTATTCAGCACATGCTGACTGTATTTAATTTGAGTTGTTCATATACTGTACATTTTTGTGATATTGCCTGCCCGCCCTTCTCTCACCTCACCTCTCTCCTATACTCACCAGTCCAACATCCAAGGTGGCCAGAGTCTCAAGAATCGCTCCAAGCGTTTTGAGGAAGTGGTGTCTGAGGTTCCTGGCCCTGGGGCCTACAATGTCCTACCTGCTTCGGGGAACACACCGAAGACCATGCCAGCTTATATAGGACAGGCTGAGAGGCGTGGAAGCAAAATGGTAAACATCATTGATGAAGAAGGTTGGGGGGGGGGGGGGGGGTGACATTGCAAAGTAAGGTAAAGTTGTGATTTTGGCAGCCAACCTAAAGGCTGTTGATTAGCTTTTGTGCCCCAAATTTCGGTGCATAATGCGTGTATTGCACCATCGTTGGTAGCTGGTTGGTAGTCGTTGGTATACTCAATCATACAACTGATTAAGTATGTTGAATCTGTGTCAGGACGTGTTAGAGAGAGAGAGGGAGAGAGAGAGAATACTCAATCATACACCTGATTAAGTATGTTGAATCAGAGAGAGAGAGAGAGAGAGAGAGAGAGAGAGAGAGAGAGAGAGAGAGAGAGAGAGAGAGAGAGATGAAATACTAGTGTTCTTTATAGAAACATTAAAATAAATGGAACCAGAGATGAAATACTAGTGGTTAAGTGTTCTTTATAGAAACATTAAAATAAATGGAACCACCTCTTTCTGGAACCAAAAATGGTTATTCTATGGCATCACGCTGAAGAAACAGTTGCGGTTCTGGTTGGCACCTTTAATTCTCTGTGTGTGCCCCCCTCTGTTTTGGCTTCAGGCAAGTGCCTGGTTTGTAAAGTCAAACATCCTTGGCTCGTCTACTCTCTTCCTCCCTAACTTACCTGTTCTTCTGTGGCTGCAGGCAGTGCCTTACCGGCTCTGGGTGGTTCATCAGTCCGAGGTTCCATCCATCCCCTCCCCAGGTCAGGCCTATGGCTATGAGGAGAACACCCAGGGTGAACTCTGCAAACAGCAGCCCCCTCCCAGGGACACAACCTTAGGACCGGCCTACTACAATCCGCTGCTGGTGAGGTTTAATACTCAAACACTACTGCAAAAGATACACTCAGGCACGCACGCACGCACGTGCACACATACACACACTCAGACACGTGCATAGCCACACGCACGCACGCACACACACACACACACACACACGGACTCACTCATAGTATGTCCATCCATCAGTGAAAGGAGTACGTGCGTCCGTGCATACGTGTATTCATTAGTGTGTCTGTGTGTGTCTGAGTGCACTTACTCTGCCCGCAAGGCAAGCTCCATTAACATTAGACAGATCTAATGCACCACTATACACCCCCCTCCCCCTTCGCCTTCATTTGGCCCAAAACCCATTTCCATAGCTAATGAATGCAGCTCCACTTTAAAAAGTCACAGTGCACCAATGCTCATCCATTTTACATGTCAACAAAGAGAGCCATTAGTAATTATTCTTCAAGCTATATTACAATATTCACTTAAAATAATGCACACGCCTGCTGGTCTGGCTCTCAATTAAGCCATTTTTCATCTGTTAATGACCAGGCGAAGTCAACAGCGTCCTTGAGCATTGGCCGAGGTTGTGTCAACACAACAGCACAGGCACAGAGGACCGCTGTGATTTAGGGCCATCAATGGAGCATCAATCCACTGCTTTCATCTGCCTAGACTTCTGTTGTTCTCAAAGTTCAAACACTGCTTCTTTCTCTCTTTATTCTTCTGTTTTTCTCACTTTGTTTTCCCTTTAACTCAGCCTCCCAGTCTGTATGTCTTTCTCTTGCTTTCTCGTTGATTCATTTCAGAGGTGGACCTTGGAAAGCACCAATAACAATGTTGGTTCCTGGATGGAACACGATATTATAGAAGTTGTCCAATTATGATACCAAGGCCAAGCACAATTGTATATGTGTAATGTTTCTGAAATCAAAGAAAATCCACTGGGTTTTCTGCCTTTGTCACACAAAGATGGATGTAATTTCTCTGCATCTCTGCATCTATCTTTAAATTCCAGGAATCTCTGCATGTCTGCCAGTCCTGCGCATATCTCAACAACCGTTCTTCCAATCAACTTCAAACTTGGTGGGTGTATTGCTGAGGACCCATGGGAGTGTTGAGTGTGAAGTTGATCGGATGACCGGTTCTCCTGAACCGGCCTGCTCCAAACAGGCACACGTTTCGAATGGTTGTCACACCCTAAGCACTGCACTAGTCTATCTATAAATTTGAATAGTGTGTGTGTGTGTGTGGCTAGCCAGCCTCATTCCCAGCCTTTACTCATCGCAGAGGAGAAAAGCCTGGTCACAACCTAATGCAGAGAGTGTCTATAGGGGTGGGACTTCCGTCATATGTATTTCCCCCGGAAACAATCTTTTAAGGAGAATGTAAACAGATTTGTGAAGCCTCAATGTAATTTCCTTGGCCGGTACTTCTGCCAAACTTCCGTTTAGACACTCAAACGGCTAGGTCTTGCCCAGTGTGGTATGTATGTAGGTTCTGTACAGTTCTCCACACTGCAAGAAGCACTTGCACAGTTCTCAACCACACTGCAAGCAGCACTTCTGGGGGCCAAGGGGCCGCTTGGAGCCCGCTCTGAATGGGCAGGTGCCTCGAACGGCCACGCCCTGTATGTGCACTGCACAGTGTAATAGAGAATTATCGTTTGTATATTGTTCAGTAAAAGTAATATAACACACCTGTATATCTGTTGATAATTAAACTTGAATAGGCATGAATAAATGTGTTACATGGCATTATAAGAGTGAGAGATAAAATAACTGTCTGTTTTGACAGATTAGAAGAGGGTTGGTGAAGGGAGGTAAAAAGATGGCAGTTACTGTATCAGGACATGCTGCTGTTTCTAAAAAAGTTCTTAACGTTTAACTGAAATCCATGTTGCGTGAGTACTTTACTGGCAGCAGGCGTACGGGATGCATTCAAGTGTACTGAACGTCCTCTGCAAACTGACTTTCACTGCAATATAGAAGCAGATATGTTTTTGCTTTACTTGTCCACAGTTGAATATTAAGCAGCCTTGTACATGTTTATGCCTGTGAGTTTCTGTTTTGTCTCCTTGACAGTTTGTGACTCTGAGCTCAATGCCAGCTGCCTGCGATACTATCATAAACCTCTTAGTTCTTCAAGAAATCTCACATCCTTACTGTGTTTGTTCTTCAAAACAGATTGGATGAAAAGATCACAGGGGGCAGAACCTCAGATCTTGTCCTGCAGTGTCTGTGGAAAAGGAGATAAGGGAACAGGCGCTGCAAGGAGTGAAGGAGAAACTTTATGACACTGCTTCCATTGGATTGTGTATAAAATAATAATAAAAAATCACCTCAAGTTGTCCCCTTGGCATAGCTCACAGAATATAAATTGTAGGGGCTTGCATTTCTAAGAAATAAACTTCAAAGTTTTCCTTTTAGACATATCTGAATACAAGTCAGTGGGCAAAGAACATACATCACTTACAATCAAGTTTAGAAAACCACTTTCTAAAAAAGAAAAGACGCACCCTTTGGGGTGCTGATAGCCGAGTGGTTAATATGTGCTCTGATGCCTGGCATTGAGTAGCCTACCTGTTTTGATACCAGAGCCTTTGCTCCCTGGCTCTATTTCCCCATGTTCAAAAAAAGGAAAATAAAACCCACCTTAAGGTCTTTACACACTGGGAGCATGACGAATAAACAATCTGAATAGTGTCAGCGAATATTTTGCATTAAACTATTCATATACTGTAGGTGATGCCCATTCATACAGATACAGATGGATGCCTTTATTCACTGTGAAAAATGTACCTTGTTCCAAATAACAATTGTGTAGCGCTATCGCCTTCTAATCATGTTTTGTGTGGATCTAGTCATTTACATAATATTTTATCTTTTCCAACTTAATATAGGACATAACATCCCTGAGCCACATGGCGGTGGATGGTTCTTTGGAAGACCATAAAAGTAGGATACATCGTCTCGCCAATAGTAGGGATGTAAAAGCTAATAGTTGATCCGAGTACAAGAACCACTTGTGACCCCAAATATCGCTATTAGGGGGATCGTCTGTCGTCTGTATTTCGAAACCCAAAACCTTGGACAGGATATTGAAATATTCACTCCAAAATGTATTGAGTTTGGAGCAGAGATAAAACATGACTCGGGTTACATGGTGAGGAGTGGCATCTTTCACTTTGATCTTCTATGGATGGGCAGTGGTGCCTTATCCAATGGGCTTGAGGTGCTGAAGCACAGGGCACCAACCTGGGGGGGGGGGGGGCACCAAGCGGCGTGAAGAAAAAGAAAAAACTGCGAAAAACTTGCGAAATTTAGAAGCAGGGCTCCGCGCAGCACCGCCCCCACCGAACCGGGTCCAAGCACCGGGCACTACGAAGGGTTAATCCGCCCCTGTCGATGGGAATATTTTTAATAAAAAGTGAATAAGCAACTTCAACTTAAATGTATTGTTACATCACAACTTTACATCTGGTATAAAAGAGTGGGGGAAATTAATTTGTCCCATGAACTGCAGTTATACCCACCTTTTCCTCCCCATTGAAGTGCCCTTGCGCAAGGCACGGAATCCTGACTGCTCCAGTGGAGCTGCCCAGTGGCCAACAGTAAAGAGGGCCGTCCATACTAAGCACTTTAACTATAACTATAATATACTATGCTAAAAATAAACTGTTCTAACTCAAGTGGATGGCAGAGTTCACACCACAACTATTACGACAGCAGTGGTTAACAATACTTATTAACACAAGGTATAGTTATAGTGGTGTGGTGTGGAAGACTGTGGTTGTACTGGGCAGCTCCCATGTGTGAACGTGTGTAACTGTATCACACATTAATGGATGATAAACATAATGCATAGGAAGCAGGGTGTTGCTGAAAAAATAGTATTCATGCTAGGTGAACCTTCCCTGGATAACTAAAAGTAAAAAAGAAAACAACAAAAAACTGCCAAGTTTGAAAAAGTATGGCTTCTGCATGACACTGTTTAACTTTATCAATTTAAATTCTACCTCCTGTGTGTATCTTCTTTAACACACCGGTGGCTGGAAATGCCCTGCTTATTTCCAGATGTGACCTTTCTCAGTCATTAAGCTACAGGTCGGCTTGACATCCAACTGAAAGACCAGAGCCAGAGGTACACAAGGCAACAGGCTGTAAAACACTAACAGATAAGAATCTCTGACATTTGATTAATCTTCACATTCACAGGCTGTGGGAAACGAGATAATTGTGTCAATGCTATTTTCAGCTTTGTTAAACTATTTATACCATTGTTTTCCTGATTTCCCAGTTTCTTACTCTCTCTCTCCACCATTTTTCTTCATCTCCATCGATGCCATTGATTGTCTCCTCTTGTTCATTCTGACAGCTAAAGGTCAGAGTTCTGATAGTCGAGGAGACAAATGTACGATTCTATCTCTATTTCTCATTCTGTGTCTCTCTTTTCCTCTTTCTCTCCAGTCAGAGCCGAGTATTGCCCAGAAGTATAAAGGGGTCCACTTTGGCAACATGACAGAGAAGAGACTGCAGGTGAAGCTGTTGGAGGGCCCCGGTCCGGGCCAGTATCAGCCTGAAGAGTGAGTATCTCCCATTATGTGCTTCATGCAATGAGATTGCCTCTCCCACATGGGCAAGCATTCTTAAAGACTCAACCATTGTTTTTCAGGAAACCTCTTATATTATTACTACACAGCAGTAATAACATTATATAATAGTGTTAATTTAACTCTGGTCTCGCTTACTTTTGTTTTGGAAACCTAATCTAAATAGACAATTGGTCCTTGAAGATGCATGCAAACAAGACAAAGCCGAGTCAAACAGTTTTATTTGATTTTTTGTCTGGAATCAAACTTTTTACATTCCATTTTCTTTCTATTTTTCTACAATATTGCACAGTAGAGATAAACAAACACTGGCCATGACAGCAGAACGGCTGGGGAGCTAGCTAATACTGGAGGTTGACTTGTTGGGAAAAGAAGTTCTCCCAAAGTTAAACTTTACTTTGCTTTAATGCTTCTACCGTATGAGGCATTCTGTTTGACATCACCTACAGAGGCTTTCTATTGATGAGGTTTGCACCTTACTAAGCGCTTCTGGGCACCAAACACTGTTATTCTTCACGCATCAACAGCTCAATAGTCAGAAAGGCATCTGTAGATGCACATGGTTGCACCCACAGAAAGTCTTATAGATACACATGCACGCACGTGTATTAGAACACGCACACACACACACACACACACACACACAGGATTATTGGAATCTTAAAAAATGCTTTACAAAGTAAAACCTCTGCCCTCACAGTTGCTGAGAGTTGCCTTCTTCCAGTCTCCTCCTCTCTTTCATTCCTCTTTGCCTCTTACCTCGCTCTTTTTTTAACCCTATATGTCTTCACCTTTTTTTTTCATCACCTATGATTCCCTTGACTGTCTCCTTTTGTTCATTCCTACTGACAGCTAAAGGTCAGAGGTCTGATATGGTAGAGGAGCAGAATATACGATTATATCTATATTTCTCTCTTTCCATCTCATCTCATCTTTGCTTTGATTGAATGCTTTAGCGGTCAATAAAACAAATATTAATGCATTAATACATTTCATTTAGACACTTCGGCTCAGAAATAACCAGACAGTTAGTGAACCATTTACCATTTATTAACCATATACCATATTAACCATTACTCATATATGCAATAATGTTGCAATCAAGTTTGGCGGTGTGACTCTGCTCATGTGATATTAAACGATTCCTGTGCAAACATGACACAGATCTCCAATCACAACCCCCAGAGCAGAGCATCCAATTCAATTCAAGTGTCAAATCACAACAAGTTGTCTCAACACTTTACATGTAGAGAAGAGACCCGACAATCCCACCCTGAGCAAGCAATTTGCGACAGTGGCAACGAAAAACTCCCTCTTAACTTGGAGAAAACGTCAGGCAGACCCTAGGCTCTAGGGTGGCGGCCTGCTGCCTCGACCGTGTCGGGGGAAAAGAGAGAGGGAGAGACAGAGGAGAGACAGAAAGCATGAAACATAAAATACAGTTTTAACATAACATTGAACCTTCAATGCATAATTAAACAACCACAATCATAGTACAATCCAAAAACATAGTACAATACACAGAATCATAGAACCACAGTACAACACAGAATCAACCTATAACAATAATAACTAGATGCCACGGGGAGGAGGCCGGGGAGGTGGAGGGAATTTGAAAACAAGCAGCTGAACACACCGCTTAGACAGCGAAGTACGTAGACTGAACAGAGAACTGAGGCTGCTTAAATGAACCTCCAGAGTTGCACTGTGGGTATGAGGGCGTGAGTGAGTTAACTGTAGCAAATGAGATGACAGAAGTTTGACACGTACTGACTTAAAGGAGTACGACTGAATTACTATACGAATGGGGGGGTCCGGGGAGTATGAATGAATATTATAAACATACTGCCCTCCGTGTCTACATGAACTATCGTGTCACTGGATTTCATTTAGACACTTCGGCTCAGAAATAACCAGACAGTTAGTGAACCATTTACCATTTATTAACCATATACCATATTAACCATTACTCATATATGCAATAATGTTGCAATCAAGTTTGGCGGTGTGACTCTGCTCATGTGATATTAAACGATTCCTGTGCAAACATGACACAGATCTCCAATCACAACCCCCAACACACGCTCACTTGCAGTGAGCAATACAGCGCCACACCTTAATCTATATGAGAATGTTTATCAGTTAAAGCATCGAAGTGACGCAATTTCATTTAAAACCCTTTGAACTAAATGAAATATGCTACATGAATTAACTATGCGAGTGTCAGCAATGACGCATTTCCTTTAAATGCATACCGAGATGCCCTTCACATCTAAGCCGATATTCTGCGCCAGCAGCGACTATTAGATGCACATTTTGGCAAAACACTACTGTGTTTTGATGTTAAAGGAAATCGACTATAAATTATGAATAACTATGTGTATAGACAGCAATGTCAAATTCCCTCTATATGATGGCAGCAATGCAAACCCTTCAGGCAAGTCACGCTCGCCCGAGCGGTGACCTGATATAGACGGAATATACTATTTAGTGATTATCAATAATAACCCTACCTTCTAGACCACCATTAAGCAACGTGAGACCCAACACGACCAATGCTTAATGGTGTACCATAATAATACCACTGTAGCAACGTGAGACCCAACACGACCATGCTACTAGTGGCTTACCATACCGTAGTGATTTACCACCTACCATTAATACCACTGTAGCAACGTGAGACCCAACACGACCATGCTACTAGTGGTTTACCACCTACCCTTAATACCACTGTAGCAACGTGAGACCCAACACGACCATGCTACTAGTGGTTTACCACCTATCATTATACCACTGTAGCAACGTGAGACCCAACACGACCATGCTACTAGTGGTTTACCACCTACCATTAATACCACTGTAGCAACGTGAGACCCAACACGACCATGCTACTAGTGGTTTACCACCTACCATTAATACCACTGTAGCAACGTGAGACCCAACACGACCAATGCTACTAGTGGCTTACCATACATAACATTAATACCACAGTAGCAACGTGAGACCCAACACGACCATGCTACTAGTGGCTACCATACCTACCATTAATACCACTGTAGCAACGTGAGACCCAACATGACCATGCTACTAGTGGTTTACCACCTACCATTAATACCACTGTAGCAACGTGAGACCCAACACGACCATGCTACTTTACCACCTACCATTAATACCACTGTAGCAACGTGAGACCCAACACGACCATGCTACTAGTGGTTTACCACCCATCATTAATACCACTGTAGCAACGTGAGACCCAACACGACCATGCTACTTTACCACCTACCATTAATACCACTGTAGCAACGTGAGACCCAACACGACCATGCTACTAGTGGTTTACCACCCATCATTAATACCACTGTAGCAACGTGAGACCCAACACGACCATGCTACTAGTGGTTTACCACCCATCATTAATACCACTGTAGCAACGTGAGACCCAACACGACCATGCTACTAGTGGTTTACCACCTTAGTGATTTACCATCCCTTAAATGTACCTGACCCCCAACCTGCGCTCTGACAAGAGCAATACTTAACACACGATCAATTATGCAACTCCTGAATTATTCCATAATTGATCACACATAACACTCATAGCTTTTTGAGCTGCAAGAATTTCATCCGTATTTAAACGAATAAAATGTTCGTAAGCAGCAGACGACCAGGGACCCATGGCTTTTAAGTGAATAAAGACCAACAATGCTGCTGAGGTTGCTGCGCCGATCCGAAAGAAGTGAGGAGTATACGCTTGGGGCAGAGTCCACATTGCTGGCACACTGAACACAGCCTGGCAGCAAACCACGCCCTTGACATGCCTTCCCATCATCCAAGACGACAGGATCATTTCCGCCAGGATTAACCTCCATTTCAGGTAGCAGACATAGAAAAGAACGGACAAAAAGCGGTATCAGTTCTTACAATAAATGATATTCCATTAGGATGATAACTGATTAGGAGTGCTTAATTGAAACATGTGAGCTTTCAGTGCAAAGCAATGCATTTCCCATATCTAAGAACCCATAAGATGCTGATAGAACTAATCCAAACAATATCTACACAATATCTACATTAGATAGTTCCTTTCTCCACTTAATAAAACTTAATCCGATGATTAATGTGACCTGCAATTCCCATTACTTCTCACAGCTAACTGCGTTCATTCGACATGAGCCGAGTGATCCACCGCTACTCTTGAGTCAAATCATGATTTAATTGATATTTCACAATATCACAACCCCAACGTGGAATGTAGCGATTTGAATATCCATGAAATTAGCTCAAAGCAACCATCCCAGACTACTTAAATATCCAAGATCATTAACAATCCATACCATTTGATATTATACACCTGAATTGTATAGACGTTGAATCCTTATAACATGAGTGTGAGTGGATACGCAGATCAAGCAGTGAGCAGCCGACAAGGCTTTCAGTAGACTTAACCAGGATGAGTTTTAGATTTGATTAATGAATGACCTGCCTCTCATGGCTTCAGCAGAAGTAGATCCAGGTATACCACCGAGGTGATCTTGATTACTGCTGTGCAATGACCATGGCGCTGCAGTAAAAATGAAGACTGGCAGCAACCCAGAACCTGAAGATTCCCAGCATCCATGGTGGACAGAAGGTCATGCCATCATCAACCTTGGATCACCATAATGGGCAGTCGCTCATGAAACAGAAAACAGAAGCAGAATGAGATCAAGCAATGAACAAATATCCCTTACAATGACATGGTTAAGCTAAAAGAGAAGATAACATCCAAGTTAATTCATTCGTGTTTCATTAATATAGTCACAATCCAACCTAATGAATAATTAGTGCCATGTTATGACCTCTCAACGCGTGTGGTGGTACACAATAGACAGCTAACAGTAGCTTGAAGAGACGATAAGAAGCAGTGTTTGAATGCTTATACCTCTCCAACCAAAATTCCAAACCAGTTTTAAACTGAACAATCATGAGGGGTAGCACCAATAAATAATGCTCACTACATACATCCAATGAAATAACACAAGCATAAGGCTACCAGAAATGGAAACTAGCATTAGCTAGCATGAAACAAACAACCTGGATGCTAGCATTAGCCCAGTGCCAAACACAACTCTGTATTGGGGAAATCAAGATAATCGAACGCCACATGGCTACAATGCACAAGCATCTCAGCATATGATTGCAAATAAGTTAGCCTACAACGATACTTCCAAGCATATTACTGAAGTGGGAAGATAAGCCGATGCACTGGAACCGCATGGTATAAAGACTCAGACTGAACTGAGTTTACTAGGAACAATTAGTGTCCACTAGGGTCGCAAACCCACAAGAAGATACAATTACCCCAGTGACACTAGAGGGCGCCAAACTACGAACATAAAGTCAGTTCTAATAGACAACAGCGCCTTAACACCTTTAAAATTTAAACCTATAGGACCTTAACCTTTAAACACTACTACCACCTTAACTTTAACGCTTTTACCACAAATAAACTTTACTCTTTAAACCTTTACCACTACTAATACTTTACCCTTTAACTTTATTCATTATTTAATACCAATTACCTAATAAACGTCCTTAGAGCCTTAACCTTAGAACCATAACCTTTTAAGACTATTAATACTTAACTCTAAAACCTTTAACACTACTAATACTTAAAACCTTAACTACTAATACTTTAACCTTTAACACTACTAACACTTTAATACCTTTACCATCAATACTTAATACTATAAACAACCTTAGATATCCCACACAGTTTCTTCAGAAACAGTACTTCTAGTATAAGAACCTATTACACGGACCTTAGAAACAACTCTAAAAGAACTCGGTGGCAACAGTAATATCTAGTTGAGCATCTACAAACTAAAACCCCCATTATAGCTACCTGTAATTTAAGAGACAAATGAGTTGAATAACCCAACGAAATGATCAACAGCTTCACTGAGTGGATTATATACTTGAATATCCCGTTTAGTAAGTACCTACTTAACATAACACTGCCTAGTTAACATTACCATAATGCCTGCACTGCCTAGTTAACATTACCATAATGCCTGCACAATCCACCATCCAGTTGAGAATCACTCTTGCCTCTTCACATTACTCTAACACAGTAGAATTAAACTAATCCTAATATACTATGAATGTGGCGGTTGCATGGACTACATTACCCATAATGCTTTGCTGAGAGCCACTTCCTGTATACTCCCAGCGTGATCTAGTGTGAGAGTGACGACACTAGCATAGACTCCCATAGATAGAATGGAATGCAGAAACGCTATGACTATCTCAATGGAGAAGTTCCAATGTTAGGAACTATAGCAACCAGCTTTGCAGCGGGATCAAATAGTGACGGAACTCTCTCCCTCTATGGTTCTGGTTACTTCACGTTGACTCGTCAACAGTTTGTGTGTGAGAATGTGTGAGCGTTTAAACCAAACTCCGTCTGCATGGCCCGACGCTATTTAACACACAAAATAATCACATACACAATGACCTTTATCTCCATAATGATCACACACAGAGAAGATTAATAGCATCACCTGGCATGAAAGATCATTGAAGACGATCAGGAAATAACTGCAAGCAGCTTGGAAGTGGCTGTGTTAACAGAAATGACTCGCAGCGCAGATCCGCCTCGATGTCGACTTGTGTAGGATACGTTACAGACTTACAGCAGCGACAATGAAACCATTGACATCCACTATGAACCACGCTGTTTAGCGTCGTGCCCCACCTGATCTTTCACCCAAACACAACTGCTATTCGTGATCAGAATGACACTCCTGCAGATGAATTCAATGACGATAACGAGCACGATCCGCGATTACTGGTGAGTTGCAGCAACAAGTTGATGAAAAGTTTGAAAACAGCTGAAACCACCCGAACCAATGTAAAATTTGAAAACAAGCAGCTGAACACACCGCTTAGACAGCGAAGTACGTAGACTGAACAGAGAACTGAGGCTGCTTAAATGAACCTCCAGAGTTGCACTGTGGGTATGAGGGCGTGAGTGAGTTAACTGTAGCAAATGAGATGACAGAAGTTTGACACGTACTGACTTAAAGGAGTACGACTGAATTATTACGAATGGGGGGGTCCGGGGAGTATGAATGAATATTATAAACATACTGCCCTCCGTGTCTACATGAACTATCGTGTCACTGGATGTCATCAACAAATACAAACAACTATATTTAGGAGGAGGAGAAAAAGGATGCAAGAACAAATTTCATAAATGTCAAACTGTGATAACAGTCTGAAAACAGGGTGGTCGACCTCCGTGGGAGGTTTTTCGCACCCAGGCCGGCCGGGGAGCGACGGGCAGATTCGGGCACCGTTGTATGTGCCTCGCCAGCCTGGATTCATCGCGTAGATCTACAAGCACCGGCCAGCGAAAGCCGCCTGTGTTCGCTCTGAGGAGTGCTGTGGCCGGCCACTGAGGGCCAGATTATATGGTAGCACACTAGCATTGCATCACCTGCTAATGTCTATATGCTAAAGCTATACGAGCACACATACCTGAGATATACAACGTTTTTGAATCTTCCGACATCTCATGACATCTTTGCTGTTATTATCCTGTTCAGTGAAATGCGCAATTTCTAACTTCACGGCACTCTGTCAGCCATATCGAAATCTGTGACCGCCCCTCCAGAGCATGGGAACTTGAGAAGCGATATGCGAACCAATCAAAAAGTCCTGCGAAATGCCAACATTTTGAAGAAACGCCTACTTTTCGCCGGGTAAATGTAGTACTGGTCAGTGGTTACCCCATTCAAAAAGGGAAAACAGCGGCAGTGTATGACACCTCCTTTCAATGGGAATATAATCTAACTTCACATGTGGTCTTCTGATGCTTTTTCAGGCCAGTTCTGAAAGAAGCCAGTGATTCACATCCCTTAATGGATGGTGTCAGGGCGTTCCAGATTATGGTGGCAGAGCAGTAGAATGAGAGTTTGTTCTAAATTTGGGGGGTACCAGATCGTGGTTGCTCCCTCTGGTGTGGCTGTAACTCACTTTGGAGAAGTAGTTAGACAGGTATGAGGGCACTGTCCCTTTGAGTATCTTAAATACCTTACCATCTCATCTCTCTCTCTTTCTCTCTCTCTCAGAGTCCCAGTAACTCACTATGAGAATGTGAATCTTTGTAAGGAGCAGAAGAGCAGGGTGGAGCTTATCATCCCCCGTTACCATGAACTGGTGCCCATGCAGGAGGAGAAGAAGGTAAAAATGTTTTTTGTGTATTGTATATGCAAAAGTGTGTTTAATTGTTGAATGCATGCACAACTCTAAATTGTACTAATGATTCCTATAAAACACAGAGGTATTTTTGAAGCAGCTGTTATGTCCGCCAGGTACATACTGTAATTCAGTACAAATGGTCTTGTGAGTCATGTCACGTCAAAAACACTCACTGCCCATAGGGAGCGCCACAAATGCGAGTAGCACCGTATGTCGTACAGATGCTATCCCCTGTTTCCTCCTCCTTGATGGCTGCAACCCATGACTTACACAGCCCTGGCTAGGCAACCCAGCCTGGTGGAGATATACGCTCCGCAGAGTGTGCCTTTCCCATTATTTTCCCTGGATACATTGTTCACTGTGATCATGGCTTCTGTGCTACTGGTGGCTCTGTTGTACTCATCCCAGTAAAAGAGGTCCTCTTGAGCGAGGGATTCTCAGCCTTTTTAATTTAAAGGACCCCCAGCATTAGGCGGGCCGCAGACCCCCATTTCATACAATTCTTTATATCTGGGCCAATCTACACAGTAAAATCTTTTACAAATGGAACCGTACACTCTCTGAGTTACAGACCCGTAAAGGCTTAATTTGGTAACTATCATATCATCCCAAATATCAGCTGGGGACCCCCTGGAACCCCCCCAAGGACCCCTGGGGTTCCCCTGACACCACATTGAGAACCAGTGATCTTTGAGTATTTTTTCTATTATTTTATACTGTAAGCAGTTCTGATTGGTCAAATATCTGTTGTTATCATGCTTTAGGATTCTGATCACATATTGTATGAATATGACATTGGTTGCCCATTTAGAGCTGTTTAACCTATATGTGTATACCTTTCTATACGGGACAGCACCTGTGTCATACATTTTCTTTTTTAGTTTTCTGGAAAACTGTTTGGATTTAGAAGGCGTTTTTAGACATGGGTTAGGTAACGTGATCGCACTGGAGCTTGTTCACCATGTCTTTATGGTTTCTTGATAACCTTTCAATGAGATACATTGACCTCCTAGAGAACCCAGAGAGTCTTGCAATAGCCTATGTAGGTCATTGTACTGTAGAGTGACAGGAAACCAAGGGCAGAGAGAGAGGAGAGACATACGAAATAAGACAGGGGTTGGATTCAAACCAAGGTCCACACTCTCAACAGGAGCATAATGGTCTGTGCACCTACTGGCCAGTGGGTAACCTCGCGTCACCAGTCTTTCCACCTCGGAGGAAAGCCTGGTATGCGATATTAAAGACCCATATGATCCGGTCTAGGCCACGCCTACTGAAAAAAAAAGAAAGAAAAGAATTCTCTTTCCGGATTTTGCCCATCCGGTTTTGCGGTGCCGCTTTGTTTTGGTTCCCCAATCCCTATTTAAATGGAATAGAATTTCCCTGTGGGATAATACAGACGCTAAATAGTCTCCGGAAAGTGCATTCACATTTATATTAAAAAAATAAGCTAAACTATGCTGCATCAAGGATTTTATTAGGACGGACCTATTTTGGGGTGACGTCTTTCCGGATCTGCCCATCCGGCCACCTGATGACGCGGATGACGGGCCTGGTGACGTAGCGTTACTTCCGCTCCCGACCGGATCATAGACACGAAAAGATATGCTGCCCAGGCTAGCCAGTGGGCACCCTGTTTGGAAGTTTTTGTAATAGTGATAGGCACTATACTGTCATAGTTTTGGGGAAAAGTTGAGAAAGCACATTACATGCATCATCCTTACAAAATCGCACACTGCAAAATCTGTGATAATTGAACTCTGTGAGTTAAAAACTTTTAAAGTATATTAACCACAGTATATACTTTGTCTTATAATGAATAGGGAAATAATAGCCGATCTGCCGTTCTCAGTTTTTTTTTACATTTTGAAAATGTTCAAATGTTTATGCCTATAATGACATCCAAAATAGGGACAGGAGGTTGAAAGAGGTTAAATTCAAAATGCAACATGGCATAGGGGGGTCCAGTCATAATTCTGACATCCCATTATTCTGACCGTTAGGTGAGTGTGAGGTTAGGGTTAGGGATAGGGATAGGGTTAGTTATATTGGGGCCAGTCGAACCAACGGAACATTGGAATAATGAGCCGTCGGAATAATGACATAACATGGCACCGGCATAGGCACAATACTCCCAGTCCCAACTAAATCATGTCCTTTAACAATAAGCCAGATTGACCTCTATCTGCTTTGCGGTGCAGATGACAGATTCTTTTTTATTTGATCTTAAAGAGGATTTTAATATGGCAGGGCTGATAATAATTCATCATGTAGTTCTGAACTGAGCAGTTAGCCTTTCTCACATGTTATTCAGCAGTTATTTTCTGCCTCTAGAGTGCAGTAAAACACAAGATTTACTCAATGGTTGCACAGACACACAAACACATGCATACACATACACTTTCACACACAGACAGGCACACACGCGCACACACACACACACACACACAGTACACACACACACACACACACACACACACACACACACACACACACACACACACACACACACACACACACACACACACACACACACACACACACACACACGTAGAGTAAAGTTTGAGAAAGTCAGGACCAGATTTGTATTGACAGAGCGATAGACAGAGATGAACTTGCGTAGTTTTCAATTATTTGCTGGCTTTGTTTGTCTGTTGCCTAGACATGGGATCATGAATTTTACAATGAATTCAAACCATTAATTCTCTGTTTTCAGACATAATGTAGTATGTATGCACTGGGCAGGGATGTGTTGTTTCATGTATTGAGTAATAGAGAGCTAGTTTACTTTTTCTTTATAGAAGATGAAGGGAATATAAGGCAGCTGTAGATAAATATCAACATAAAAACATTTAATCACATACTGTGACTTAAGCAACAACTTACCCTAGGTGTATGCATGTGTCTGTGTGTGAGATGCACACATGCATGTGCATGCGTGTGCATGAGTCTCTGTCTACTGCTGTGCTGTGGTCAGACCCCTAACTGTGGAGACTGCGCCTCTATCCGTCATCATTAGCGAGATACCTGACACCTCGGCCCACCCGAACACCACACACGCACTGAGCAGGACAAACACCCTTCCCTCCTAGAGATCAGCCAAACAGTCACATCCCTAATGACATGAGAGCTATGGTCCCCCATGGTTCCACACACATGGGACTTCCTCCATTAAAGGTACACTGACAACTTCTCAGTAGTACAAATAACTCACCCTTCAGCAAAAGGTGCTGACAGTAGCTTACTGTCTGTGAAAATGACAACATTTTAATTGTGGAATTGTCTCTTCAGTTTACCTACCCGATAGGATTTAGAAGTCATTTTTCTGGAGGGGAAGCAAAGAGGTTTGGGTTGAACGGTTGCCTTTTGCTGTTTTGGGTAACTGATCCGTAGGACATTTGGCATCTCAATATGGCATTGTCAACGAGGGTTTTATTATAAATGTGCAGCCAACAAGTATCAGTTCTATCGAATGGTCAGATAAATGGCTTCCTCCACTAAACAGCCAGAGTCAGTCAGCTATTAATTGTTGGATGTCCTTCCTTAGAATGAATGATAATGATATACAAGGGCAAGAGGCAAGATGAGACTGGTTGTTATTCACAGGGCTCGGTTTGCTGGGGGTATCAAATACTTTTAATGTTCCCTCTGGTCATTCATTTTTATCCCTGCTTCTGGTCAGACTGGATTCAATACATGCATTTCCTCTTGGGAAGTGTGTATACTGCCAGAATGTTTTGAATATTTATGTTTGATAATATCACAATTTAACGATTTAATAAAAAAATGCCAAAATGTGTTAAAAGTGTTAAAAAAGTATGCGATGCGTTTTGGCTTTTCTGTAGATAGTCTATTTTTGCTTTGTCATACAAAGAAGTATTCAGGCTTAAGTGGTTAAGAAAATTCATCTTCGATTTGTTTTTTTTACAAACCAAACGCTGGTTATACAATATATGTTCCATTATCCTTGTCCAACTATTTACGGTCTTGCTATGAAACTGTGACTAAGTCTGGGGATTGGCTGATGTGACCTGACAGCTGATTAAGAGTTTCTTTGGTTTTTTGGCGGGATCAGTGGAGCTATGCAGGAATTTCCTGCTTGGTGTAAAGAATTTATGCTCGCTGTGACACAGCACAGTCTGTGTCACAGCACAGTGCACAGACTGTGCACAGATATTTTCCAGGGCAGGAAGCTAAACAATTTTTTTACAAAAGAAGAATGCCATTGACTCTCAAATGATATTCTAGGTGTCTTGGTCCATCATACCATACCATACCATGTCTGTTTTAATTGAAACCAATGATAAGTTAAGTCTTCCAAGAAAATGTACTGATGAACAAGTGCGGATGGCCAGCAGCTATATGGCGAGTCATGTCATGATCCAAGGAAACCAGGGAAATGTGTGTGTGTGTGTGTGTGTGTGTGTGTGTGTGGGCAACAGTAGTTTTCTCGCTTTTTTTATAGCTTGCACACAAACTATTCTGTGGCCAACTCAGGGTCTCTGCATTATTATTATTATTATTATTATTATTATACTGGAGTAAATAACACCAGTCCGCACACGCACGCACATTCTTTATTTAATATACAGTATATTTGTACAGTATATGGATTTACTGTATGTATGTGCATATGTTTTGTAATACAACTGTTTGTCTTTATAATACAGTGTCTCCTCCGTCTCATGCTGCCTCTCCCTTTTTCAATTTCACATAAACCTTACTGACATGAATGTAAAAGGACCAATATTGCCAAAGCCTTTCAGGGCATGACAAAGCAAATGTCACATTCCATTTACCTTGCTTATTCTCTGTGTTTCCAGGGGGTCCCAGGACCAGGCCAGTACCATATCAAAAGCCAGTTTGAGAAGTCGGCTAATCCCTATAGCAACCAGTCCGTCTGCACTCCCCCGTTCCTCTCTCACACTGAGGTACAAAGCATTCAGTCAGTTATGGGCTTGATATAAGACGTTGCATGTGGTCTCTCACACCGAAAATAGCAGATCTACAAGCTCACAACGCTTCGTGCTGCAACGCGCTGTGAGCTTGTAGATCAGCTATTTTTGGTTGCTTGACACCGGCGGCCAACTATGTTTAAATCTGGCTTCAGGATCCTTTCATACCACTGCCTGGGTGTGCTTGGTTTGTGACCTTGTGCATACACTTTTCTATGGTTTCTTTTAATCACGGGTCCATGCTTATTTATTAGAACTCTGGATTTTACAGTGCAGATACTGTAGAACGATGGAAACTAGAGACATTTGGAAGATGGGAGACATACATCAAAGTTTGTGCTTTTGAAAAAGGCAAAAGTTTTATTTTTGAGTGTGTCATGGCATCATGGATGAATCGTTCACTATTCCAATGCTGTCTTGGAAATAAATTAGACGTAAAAGTGCAGAAGAATCAGCTCCTACAAATTGGCTTTTACAGCTCTATTAAACATTGAGAATGGTGATTATTTTTTGTTTCCTTTTTTTCCTTTGAGAGTCAAATACATTTAGCATTTTCAGGTTGTACATACGGTAGGACTGGACACTCTATACCAGCTTTTGGATTGGTCCCCCATGAAACTACAGACTGATTGTACATTTAGGCCAACAAACGCTAACACAGACATTTAATGATATTCCCCTTTAGATTTGAGTTCAGGCTTACTGTAATAGACTTATTCCTCCACAAGTAGTAATCCAGTTGACCAGTAGTGAAACATTTTTTGAATAACGATCCACTAGAGAAAAACTAATTCCATCTACAATCACTCAAAGGAGACTGAATTTCAAATGAAACATGGCATCAACATTTAGCTGTACATCCTATACTCCAAATGATCTGATTTCTCACGGAGAAAAAGTGTGCTAGGCTCGCCTTGTTTAATTGATGCCCTGGGAGTGGAGGTTCTCTTCAGCTGGAGGTGAAGATGGATTTTTAAATCGGGGAGAAATCAGTTGCCTACAGTTCTCACTCATTGGAAAGTTTGACAGATGTTTTAATTATCAGTCTGACAAGTGCATGAATGCACACATACATACAGAGACAAACACAAAGGCATCTGCGATAGAGAACAGATACTTTCAAGGAAGCATTTGAAGTAGCACACGGACTGACAGCAGAGTAGCCTACATACTAACACACAAGAATACGCACGCACGCACGCACACACGCACGCACGCACGAGTGATGCAAGATTCCTAGGTGTAATTATGTGTGCATGCACATGCGCGTGTGTGTGTGTGTGTGCATATGCACATGTGTTTGTGTGGCTCTGACCCGGTTCTTCCGATCACATGCTGTGCAAGTACGTCACTCGACCTTGTGAAGTCATCCTCGCCGCCTGGTGAGCATGCATGTGAGCCCGTGTGTGTGTGTGTGTGTGCGTGTGTGTGCCGCACATCATATCTACAGCACACAGCTAAAGGAGACAGTTTTCTTAGATGTTGGTCCCCACCCAGCAAGGCCAGCATCATCTGATGCATCCAGGGGAATGGAAGAGAGGGGGGGGGGGGTGCTAGGCAAGGAAGGAAGGGATGATAACAGGACCAGCTGGAGTCCCCCCATTTCTCTCCTCTCTTTCCTCACACTGCTTCCCAATTTCCCAGTATCAAAGCGACAGTCTGACACTCCATTCCCCCCTTGCCCTTTCTCATCCCCTCATCCCATAATCTTTTTTTGTTCCTTCCCCCTATTCCCCTATCTCCTCTTTTCATACTTTTTTTCTATGTCCTCTGGCTGACAATTTATAAAACAAGTCACTTTTCCTTTGCCATTCTATTTCCTTTTTTTTGCCTCCCCTACCACTAGTAGTCATCTATTTCCATTTCCTGCTCCTCTCCCCTCATCTTTGATCATATTTCTCCTCTCACCAGCCCCCCTTCCTCCATGTTGTTCTCTCCTGCTGTTCCCTGGAGACCATCTTCCCCCTCATAGCAGTTTAGGTGAGAAAAACAACAACACCTCTGTCATCTCTGTCAATCATTTAGAAAATGGTATATAAACAACTGTACATCTGGTGCTTGTCATCTGTAATACTTTACTCCAAATGTCAACATAAAAAAACTTTCAGTTTAACAAAAATAGCAGATTTACAAGCTCACCATACTTGACAATGAGGCTCAGTAACTGCAATCGTATCTCGGGGCCCAGGCATTTAGAAAAGCTTGGGACCAGAAATGTGTTTGATTTGAATCCATGACCATTTTTAAACGTATTAGATGTGGATCAGAATCACACTCATCAGGGCACCAGGGCACTTACCATGATGACCAACGTCAACATTGTGACAAAGTAAAGTGACAACACTCAATTATTTGTCACTGGGAGGCCATTGAATAAGGCAAAAGGAGTAGTGTGCTGCAAGGATCAGAAAATAATCTCTTCATTACTTGAGACACTGGTTCTTTTTTGCTGCATTGTTCAAAATAGTAAAAAAAATAGCAAGCTCTGTGTAGTGGTTGGACATGGATAACCCTCATATTAACCTCCGAATTTGGTCAGATTGATACAGATTTGTACAAATCAAGTTCAAGTGTTCAAAAGTAAAAGTAACAAAGCCAGTATTGGGGCAACAGGGTTTTGCCAGGCAGTGTCAAACTCCAGTTAATTAGCAAGTTTCTAAGAATGTATTTTGGCATTAATGCAGAATGTCTGCCACCCTGCCCTCCTTCAGCTCAATTAAGGGGTACCTTTGTGGTCTATGTTTTCAATGACAACAAATGAAGGAGGCCCGGGCCGCTGGTGTGATGGGGCTGGGCACCTAGCCTGACAGCGTGTTGCGGGTTCGAATCCAGATCTCGACGACCTTTGCTGCGTGTCCCTCCCCATTTCCTGTCAGTCTACTGTCCTATCAAATAAAGGCATAAAAGCCCAAAAATAAATCTTTCAAAAAAACAAATGAAGGCACTGTATTAATTTACTACTACTACTACAACATTTCCTGCACTCTCTCACTCCATTCCTCCATTCCTCCTACCTACTTTTCCTCTTTTATCTGAATTTCTTTCACTTCTCCTTTTCAGTTTTTCCTCTGACTTCTCTCAGCTCAATAATTCAACTGTGCATTACTTGTAAACTTACTCACTCCTCTGTTTTTCCTTGGCATTCGTGTAGTTTAAATGGCTGGCGTGTTTCGACCAAATTAGGTCTTTTATAGGAATGTGCCTCAGTGTCTGTGACCTTGACTTTCACTGTGGATATGAGGGAATAGAAATGTACGTGTGCAGAATACTTAAGGCGGTTCTTTGGATGTTTACAGTTTACAGTATGTGTGTATGTAAATGGTGCGTTTATATAGCGCTTTTATCCAAAGCACTTTACATGGATTGTGCATTACATTCACCCATTCACACACACATTCATACACCGACGGCGGAGGAAACCATGCAAGGCACCAACCTGCTCATCGGGAGCAATTAGGGGTTCAGCGTCTTGCTTAAGGACACTTCGACACTAAGTCTGGGGTAGCCCGGGTCCCATCCGGCCGCTCTACCGGCCACACTACCCCTGAACCCTGTGTACTTTCCTGTTGTTGTAGGTGTCTTTGGTGTGCATGTGCGAGCATGTGAGTAGGAGTGTATGTGTAGTTGTGTGCATATGAGCATTGCTTTTTTTTCTTCATGTGTTAATTTGGAGATACAGCTCTCTGAAGAAGATGGTCCATTTGTTGATAACAACAAGCTCAAAACCTAATTTGAGAGCAGCAGCACAAGAGGAGGTTGAAGATAATTATCAAAGATAATTATCAAAGATAATTCACCTTGAGTCATTTTGAGTCTGAAAAGGCCTTGTAGGCACAAGGCTAAAATGAAGTGGATATACATAGATGAAATATCCACATTTATACACCGACTGAGACTCAATAATTGAAACGCTGAATCAGCAACCTAACAAAGAGAACAACCCACATTATACTGCTGAGTGTGTATAAAGATTTTGAGTTAAAGCTGATATGTATAGCATTTTGTCATTAGTGACTGTTTTATGCTACCTTCAAACACCAGACAGTTATGGTAAACACATAAAAACAAGATTAGGTCAAAACCTAGTAGGCTGCTCTAAATTCCTCCTTTCTTACTTTCTCTTTTTTATTTCTTCTATCCAATCAGAGGTTCAGCCTGGTGAAAGAGGTGGCGCCCCCTGTTGGCACGTACAATGACCCACGTTGTGCCCTGGAGCTGCTTAGGAGACCTGTAGGAGTGAAGAAAAGTCCCTTTGGACTCACTGCAGTCCGCTTCACCACAAAACACAACAAGCATGCCACGCCAGGTATGTGCTTGTGTGTGTGTGTGTACTTGCATTACTATACTGCCAAATGTCCCCTCAAGTATAGTTGAATTTGAGAAATAGACATTGTGAGGACAATTGACCTGGTCCTCACAATAGAAATGGTTATTTATAGTTTAAAATATATTTTGCAGTTGAGGCCTTTGCAAACGGACAATATAATATTTTTAATGAACACATGGTTCTCTATGACCTCATGCACACCGGCTCCGAATTTGCCGTGCGGCAAGTGGCTGAGGCAATGCGTTTTTTTTTTATCGAACCCAGTTCCATTTGTGCGTCTTTTCGCATGTGGTAAAAACTGATTGACCCATCGCACCCTGTCTGCAAAGGCCTTAACACATTCCACGCCAGAGTTTAATATCATAATGTACTCACATGCCAGCGAGGGAGGCCTACAATGAAATGTGAACCTGCAGGAAAAAAATAAAGACCACTTCGCATAGAACTACGCGACTGGCACGCTCCGCAATTATTTAGGTTCGCGTAGAACTACGCGATTGGCACGCAATGTGTTAAGGCTTACAATTAGTTACAATTTATAGGAAAGGATTCACGTTCGGATTAGGGTTAGGTTTTGGATTAGACTTAGAGAGAGAGAGAGAGAGAGAGAGAGAGATCAGTCTTTCAGTTCTCATGCTTAATATTTCACTTCGATATTCTTAAACGTTATTTCACAGATCAACTCTTCTCCATCATAGATCTCTCACAACCTATTAAAAATCTAGCTGCTTTGATTTAAGATGGGTTCATTTTTGCTGTGTTTTAATAGGCTAGTAGCCTTGTGGTGTGTGTTTGTGTACAGTATATGTGAGTAAATGTGCATTGTAGGCAAGTTTATTTCCCCCCGTACTTTGCATCCCTCAATGACAATGCTATGCTATTGCTTCTTACACACACACACACACACACACACACACACACACACACACACTCACACACACACACACACACACACACACACACACACACACACACACACACACACACACACACACACACACACACACACACACACACACACACACACACACACACACAAACACTCTCTGTCTCTTTTCTCTCTTTCTCTCTCTCTCTCTCTGTGGTCAGGTCCTGGATCATACAATGTGTTTGACTGCGGTTTAGCTCAGGAGAGTTTAAAGAAGGCCTATGCAGAGAGCACTATCAAAGGAGGCTTTGGTTCGACAGCTCAACGCACCACTATCTTCCACAAGAAGCAGGACCTTCAGGCCCCAGGTCCCGGACAATATAAAGTAGGAACATTCATTCATTCATTATCTTCGCCAGGCCGAAGGTCGGGGTGGTGTGTGTGTGTGTGTGTATGTGCTATTCTTGCAAACTGCTGGACTGATCGGCGCCACATTTCTCGTGCCGGCTGCCAGTAGGACAAGGAAGTCACTCCACCCCAACATTTTCAAATCGGCCTCATGGTGGCACTATTCCAGCCTGCTTTACGTTTTGGCCTGTAACTCTTAACCCATTTAGACATGTTGCCGATTCCAAAAACGGCTGCTAAATCCTGACCTAAGTTTTCTGGAAAAAAAACTAAATATTTATTTAAAAAAATTATACAATGTATTGCAATATACTGTACATAAAAAGGGGTTCCCGGATTGAAAGGTTTAATAACGTAAGGTGTTCCAGGTCTAAACCATTTTCTACTACTCCTGTGGTAGCTGCTACTACCAAAAATAGCCATATAAAATGAATGCAACATCCAATCAACCTCACATGTTGAGGGGCCTCTGTAGATTGTACCTTCAAAAGCGTTTTCACTTCAGTCCATAGGGAGTGCCACAAATGCAAAACGTTGAACCATAGAAACGCTATTTCCCCCGCAGCTTCCTTATTCATACACCCTTTCTCTGTCCTTTTTCTCCCTTGTTACCTTCCTCATCATCTCTGATCTGTCTATCTCTGTCTTCCTCCATCTTATGCATGCCATCCTAGCCTGCTTACGCACCTCTAAGCAAGAGATATGGCCAAGTCTTAATATTATGTGTGTGTGTGTGTGTGTGTGTGTGTGTGTGTGTGTGTGTGTGTGTGTTTGCATACGATTTATGTGTGTGTGTGTGTGTGTGTGTGTATTCAGGTGGAAAAGGAGATAGAGGAGCTTTATAAAAAGCAGCACACAGCACCTTTCAAATCAGCTACTGATCGTCTGTCATTACCATCGCGGGCCAAAGTAAGTCTCTCTTTCTGTTCGTCTCTCTTCTTGTATTTGATGCCACCTTTCCTCTAGTCCTCACTCTCTCCCTCTTCTGTCTCACCTTTCCACACTGAAGCGTGGCAAATACAACTATTTAAAAATGTGAAATGCAACGTTGTTGTTGCGATGTTGTGACTTGTGAGCTTGAAGATCTGCTATTTTCAGCATCGTACAACGGAGTATAAATGAAGCGGGTGACAATGCAAAAATGCCTGCGAATATTTCATATCAAAACTACTATAGGTGCTGCCTCAGTCATTCAGGTCTTTATTCGCAGTTTGGAAGCTTTGAAAAATCCTCCTCGTTCCGAATATTAAGTATGCCGCTTTATTGCTGCGTAATATTCACGATTTCACGTTCTGTGTGAATGTACTCATGACACAAGCAACAGGAATTAATCGCATGACAAAAACACCTCCGGTGTGCAAGGACCTTTACTGTCCTACAAGGGGCGGCCATAGTTGAGTGGTTAGTGAGCCCGCCTAGGGAGCCAGAGGCCCTGGTTGCCCCAGGTACGATTCCAGGCCACGCCAGCATATGTGTTGATGAAATGAAATTTGTCCCTGAGCAAGAATCTTAACCCCTAATTGCTCACAGGCCCTCATTGGAAACAAGCCCGCAAGGACTTTCATGAATGTCCTGTTAAAAGGAATTATCCTTACAACAACGGTGTCTGTTTTGGGGCTTTAGGATCTGCTGATCATGTTCACTTTTTACTTTCATAAATAGGCTGTCATAGCAGTAGACACTGATCCACCAGTGCTGTTTTTTAGCAATTATATTTTTATTTAAACCACCCTCCTAACCCTCATTTTGCTGAATGCCACCACGTCATGAAATTGGACACAATATTAATTTCCCTCTCCTCTTAACATGCTGCTCTAACTGATGTTATACGACCTGTGCAGGGCAGGGTGAAAAGTGAAGACTTGGGTACAGACAGAAGACTTGAAATTGGCCGACTTGAAATTTGCCGAAATAAACTAAACTAAACTTGAGCTTGAGAACAAACTGTGAACCTGTTGAATATAGCATAGTGTAGTGACAGTTTGCAAATGGACCAGCTAGGCAGAGGCCAGTCTGTCATCAGAGTGTCTTCCTTTGCATGTGTTATTATATATACCATATGTTATTTTTCTTTCAATATATTACTATACCAATCAGCAGCCATACAAAGAAAGTGCATGTAACATGAACACTGTCAGGGTTTCGGTCAAATTCTCAGTGGGAGTCAAAGGTTTGAGGGACTTGATTTCCACGGTGGCCACCCCTTCTACACATTTTGCATACATGGCACAGCACTTTGGATGCAACTCACAAATTAACATGTGATGATGACTGTCATTAGAGAAATTACAATATTATGTTAAGGACTGTAGTGTTAATAGTCTTTGTAATAGTATTTCCTTAATGCATTTATTTCAATGTTTTTGTTTTGCTTTCGTGACAAAGGCGCCATGCTGTTTTTTGTATGAAACCAGTTTGCCGATTCCTCACTCAGATGCTTAACCCTGTTTCACTCTGATGCAGATAGAAGAAATCCTTGATGGCAAACTTGAGAAGCTTATAGCCTTTTTAATCCCATGGAAACACAATCTATTGGCTTTTTTTTTTTTACATAATGTATATAGCGTGACGCGTCGTCCACTTCGCATCGCAGATCCACCTTACAGCCACCTCACAGTGTGAGAGAGAGTGTTGTGTGAACGTAGGGCAAAGTCGCTTATGATTTTCAGACATGGCAACGCTGTGGTGAAAAGTAAGGCAAATGCGCGTATAATCAGAGGACATGGCAACGCCCTTGGGGGTCCCTGGAGACCTACAGACACGGCGAAGGAAAATGCAAAACTGTAAAGCCACAGCCACACATGCAAGAGGTTGCACATGAACTCTGCAGCCGCACTGAGGCACTCCAACACAAACACTCTGACGCTCCCCTAAATCCACTCCAGGGTTTGAAAATACCCACTTCACAAACGGGTGACGTGCATCACCGTTCCAATGACCAAAACGCCACTTCTGGATTTCGCAAAGACCCACAAAAGCGTGTGTGTGTGTGTGTGTGTGTGTGTGTGTGTGTGTGTGTGTGTGTGTGTGTGTGTGTGTGTGTGTGTGTGTGTGTGTGTGACAGACAGCGTTGGATCGCGGTGTTTCGGTTTCGCTCGGCGGTGGTCGGTGCTGACACTAGGGAACAACATGGTCTACCCGTAATGTTGTCAGTTTGTGCTGGCCGCAATTTATTATGCTCCGAGGAGGCAAATGTGTGGTGAGCAATGAAAAGTAGCCTACGCCACCCGTAAATTAATTGCGTGCGTTGTGGCTTGTGTTGTTAGTGACATGTGATATGTTGTTGTTGTGTTTAGTGCGAAACAATGACACGGGAAAATGATGACGGGACTTCTCTCTAATGTAATATAGGATAGTTTGTGTAAATATCTTTCCACATTCCCAAATATATTGTAAAATACTATATAGATATGTATATCTCTCTTTATATATAGTAGAAGTAGATAACAAACATGCAACAAACTAGCATTGTTTGACATAGTCTTCCACATTTTAGTGCACTTCTGTGATTATGGACACCAATGTGATAACAACACAGCATCCATGCGATGAGCTAACCCATGCTCTTTAAAATAAATCTGCTACCACTGTGAATAGCTTTTAAAGATCCTCAGTATTAATTTTAATCTGAGGGCTCTATTTTGAGCTAGGTGAAGTGGAGTGAGGCGTGCAGAAAATTTGTCAATTTCCCGAGGTGCAGTGATGGGTTGCCCTCCCCTGTTTGTGTTTGGTATTTTGTGGATTCGGGAGCATCAGTGTGGAAGGAAAGGTGCAGTAGGGGTTGTGTCATTAGCAAATCAGGTCAAGACAATAAGGACCGCAGGTTCCACAACTTGCACCGCCTGCCGCCTGCCTGCTTGTACAAACAGCGTACAGAAAGGTACGTACTTATTCATTGCTATTTTTATCACTTTAGTTGGCGGAGGCCAATATTACACAAACCGACTTTATACACGTTATGATGGTCTGTTTCACCTTGGTATGAATCCCTCAAGCTTGAAAATATACAGTATTTTAGCATGTTTTTCATGCATTTTATCCCACACGTGACAATAGTTTGCTTGAATATTAAAAGCGTAATATCCATATAGGTTTCTCCTTACTTACTTACTCACTTACTTGACTGATTGGTCAACTAGATAGATAGATTATTACGTATATTGCCAGGTTCTGTTTGGCTCCTCACTGGACATCATCAAACCGTTTCTGAGCAGACATCCGCCTATGGGAGGTCTGCACAGCAGTCATTTTGCAGACGTCCATCTGTGATTTTAATTTGGTGATTATGAATTGGGCTTATGATCTGGGCTTTATACTGTGAAATGTTTTGCATAGAACCAGTGCCAGATGTATTAGATGCATTTGTTATTTCCTCCCAAGATAATCTTCCATCATCTGTGCTTGGCACTCTGTTTGAGGTGCTTTAGATTGATTGTTGATGACTCTGCACCTCCTGAACAAGGCCATAAGAATGAATGTTTCTGGGGCTTTTCGTCCATGACATTGTGGAAATTACCAATACGCCATTGTGCTGAGAAAGCTCTGTGCTCTTAAAGCTAATGAAAAGTGATCATTTGATTGGTCATGATTCCATTTCAATTTTCAATTTAATTTATATAGTGCCAAATCACAATACGTTTTCTCATAACACGTACATATAGATAGAGCAGGTAAAGACCATACTCTATTCCCAAACGAGCTTGGCTATGGTGGCAAGGAGAAACTCCTGGCTCTGGGTCGGCGGCCATCTGACTTGGCCTTAATGTTCAGTCTGGACACTCATGAATTGAATTTAAATATGAATGAATAAGATATAATGAATATAAAATGAATTTATTTTGGTTTGGCAATGAATGGATCTGCTTTTACTCTGAGGGTGCTCACTAAACCCCTCAAGAATCCCCCATAGTAAATAGGTGGAGGGTCAGTAGCGATCTATCTATCTGTGGTGATCTATCTAGCTGACCAATCAGTAAGCCTTTTATGAAGGCAAAATTGATATGGATATTATGCCTTCAATATTCTTTATACATCATGACGCACGACAGTGTAATTGCATACAGGCCTTCAATCACTATCGTGTAGGTTAGCACGGCATAACACACTAAAATATGTTTTCCAGCTTAAGGGCTTCATACCAAAGTTAAACAGACAAGTATAACATGCATAAAGCAGGTCTGTATGATTTTGGAGACATCTATCTGTGTGCCTCCACCCACTAAGTGTGCTGAAAATAGCACTGGATTGCACCTCTCCTCCCACACATCGGCACACAATGAGTCCCCAAAATACCAAACAATCGCAGGTGGGGAATAACACACCACTCCTCCACCGGAAATTGTGAGTTCACCCATTTGCTGCATGCATGCCTCACGCCAATCCACGTGCCCCAAAATAGGGCCCCGTGTCTTGCTTTTATTCCCTGTACTGTTCAATTTTTTTTTAACCTTCCCTCTCTTTCACTTAATCCCTTCTCCCTTCCGTCCCTACTGTATTTCTGTCACTGTGTCTGTCATACTCTTTCCCTTTCCCTGTTTCCGTCTCTATCTCTCTCTTTCTCTTTAACTCTCTCCTTCCCTCACTGGGTGGCGTCTGTCTGGCGTCTCTCAGTCTCCTGTGTAGTTGAGGATCTGAGGGACCAGCCACTGGCTCCACGCAGAGCTTCCTTTATGACCAGTTAATGAAACATCTCCCTGAGACGTCCCCAGCTTCAGCGTTTAGCCACATGCCACGCTACAGCCGCGGCTGCAGCCCTGGCAACGACCTCCCACAGAGACTAATATTAAAAGTGTCAAATCGGGAACCAATCAGGTCTTTTTTTTTTCATCTGAGAGAGAGGTGACGTGGGGAGAAGAAGAGAAGGGGGGGGGGGGGTGGGGGCAGCTGAAAGACTCCAATGTCTTTGCTATGCACTTTATCTTTGGAAGAATATTTCTTAAAAGCTTGTTCCAACAGTAGAGGTTAATATTTTATTTGAGCGAATGACTCAGACTGTGTGTCTTTTGAAGGCGGTAATATGAAAGAAGCACCATGTCAAATGAAATGATAGGAGCTGTCTCGTCCGGTACATAAAGCACCCTCGGGAAATCTGTTATCTCTCTCCCCAAGGACAGTGATTACTTTCGTCTGTTTGTGTTCTCTATTAACTGCTGGGCCTTCAGAGAAGCTGTACCTTTGAGTATCTTGGTATATTATTCAGTAGCGTTACGTTTCGACTTGTTTCATAAAAGTCTCCTTTGTTTCTGATTCGCGGGCATTTTAATATATTTTACTCTGCTGGTGCTGTGGCTGATACGGGGACAATCTGCTCTCATTAGGATTACATTTTGAATCATGATAACATCATTTTTATTGAATTTTATTGTCTTGCAGAGTAGTTTGTATGTGAAACCAAGGTTTATACGTCTCATCCTATTCTCCTCCCCTTCCTCTCACCAATCCAGTCCAGTCTCCATAGCCCTCTCTCCTCCGAGCATCCTCTCTCGTCCGATTGTCTTCCTCTCATTGCATCCTACAGTACTGTGGTTACCTCTCCTCTGCTCTTCCCATGCCTCCAGCACCTCTAATAACCTCTTCTCTGCCATACAAGCTGTAGAATAGAAAATAGAAATAGATCAGCTAAAGCAGCTAATCTACAAGCTCACAACACTGAGTTTGACTGGGGGTTTATAAATATTTAACCAACTAAAAGTATTAACAAGAGCTTGTGACTAAATAATAACTACACTGGATCTCCAAGGTTCTCCATTTCTTGAAAAGTAAAGGACATACAAGGTTTCTGCCCGACAGCGATGATACCCAGAGCCAACACTGGCTGTGAATGAGCACTTTTTGCTTCGAGGCAGTAGAATTCCTCTCCCTCTCTCTTCTAATCAGTGAAATATTGTCCGTTCCCCCGAAGGTTTGAGGCTTGACTAGAGGTGGACCGTCTGTCTGTCAACGATCTGTAATGAGTTTCCGTCTGCCGTTGCCTCTATCAATTTCAATCTGCGCTGTCACCATTGACACAGGGATGAAAGACAGATGGTAGTATTGAGTGCATGTCTTGGTGTTCAAGGATGAGGATGAGGGGGAGAGTGATGAGGCTGTTAATGGGGAGGTTATCAGTTTGTTTTCGAGGTCATGCCAGTATTTTTTTGTTGTAGGGTTTGGTTAAATGCTTGTGCTTCCTTGCTCATTTATTCTCCTCCAATAGTGAACAGTGGTTATTCTCAGAGACATTCACTGCAGGTAATTACTGTAGTAATATGGGTGTTAAACACATCCTTGCCAAGCCTAATTACCATTAGACCAGTGATTCTCAACATTTTTTATTTCAATGACACTCAGTTTGATATGCATTAGGTCACAGACTCCCATTTAATATATATATTTTCTTCTGGGACCTCAAACTACACTGTGAAATCCTCAGTATCACTTGAACTATTGACAGTGTACAAATGGAACCATTTGGGTCCATTTGATTCCACTTGTAGACTCGTTACAGACCCATAAGTGTCCATTTGGTTCTTAACTATAAATCATTTAGCTGGGAATCCCCTGGAACGCCCTCAAGGACCCCTGGGGGTCCCCGGACAACACGGTGATAACCAGTGCATTTACACACAGATGTCTCGCACAACAGCCTCTGCCTGCCTGTACAGTCCTAAGACACAAGTACAGGTAGCTGCCACTAACAAGCAGTGACACTGCCCGGGCGAAAACCTCATTACTGTCAATGACAGGAGATTGGAAAAATGCCACATTCCTCAGGGAGACGGGAAGAGAAGGCTAGAGAAGCACAGGAGTAAACACTGAAGAAAGGAGAGGCAGGTGGAGGTAGAGAGAGAGCAGGACGCGAGAGGGAGGAAGGGCAAGAAAGGAAAAAGTCTTAAGTGGGTGGATGGTGTACTTGTGTAATGTGCAATTATCTGTACGATTAGCTCTCATTTGGCTAATTAGAGTGTTTGCTTAACATACATTTATCGAACTGAAGCGCTGCGGAGGAGGCGGAACCAACCGAGCAGCAGATAAACATCAACAAAGGAACAGATACAGGCCAAAGGAATGACGGCGAGGCATCAGCTGATAGATAGATACTATACATGCTTGTATACACGCACACACATGGGTACGCACACACACGGGTACGCACACACACGGGTATGCTGCGTACACACACACACACACACACAAGACATTCCGTGAAGTATCCATGGATAGGGAATGTATGTTATGGCCCAGGGTTTTGTCACATCTTGACATTTCCTTTTGCCTGTGTGTTTCATTATGCCGTTATGATCCATCCATGGACAGCTTATGACATATCAACCCACCGCTTCTGTTCATCAGAGAGACAAGTGGCAACCGGATGACGAAGGCGCAGGAACAAAAAAACCCAGGAAAATAGGGTTATGGATTTTACTGTCAGCAGTCACGGCAATGATGATGATGATATGCAGGCCCTGTGGGAACACAAGTGCATGCACATGCAAACACATGTGTCCACCACACACGCGCACACACACACACACACACACACACACACACACACACACATGCACACACACACACACACACACACACACACACACACACACACACACACACACACACACACACACACACACACACACACACACACACACCATACACTCACATACATGAGCACGGAGAAACAGGGAAAGCACCCTCACAGACACTTTGGGGGGCAAGAATGCAGGTGCACACACGCACGTGTGATTAAGTGAGTCCCATGAGGAGCCATGCTTAGTGACATTTCAACCCGGAGGCCAAAGACGCCGTTAGTCTGCCATCATGTTCTACTCAATATTCTATCCACCACACTCATAGAAGAACGATGGGTAGAACAAAAGAGCGAGAGAGGGAGAGGAATATTCATAAAGAAATAGTGGTGGGAGTGACAGCCATGTCCAGCGGCTGTATTGACTTCTGTGTGTTCTGATGGGTGGTCTATCCCTCTCTCCTTCTCTTTCTTTCTTTTTTTACTCTTCTTTAAAAAAAATAAAAAAATAATAACAAAAATATGACTGCTTGCTTGCAGCAAGGTATTCTGTCTTCCTGCCATCATTTGTTTACTTTTGAGAGAGAGTTTATGTTCATCTGTCTGATCACCTGTCTGCATTGTTGCCTCTCGGGCTCCTGTATGTTCCATTAACTTTAACTCAAGAAAGGGGCAAACCTTTATTCAAAATGGCCAAGCCAAAGGTCCTGTTTGATGTAATCATACAGTGTTAGCAGCTATCTGTGGATACAGTTGGTCACATCACATCCTACACAAGATTTCAAAGGAGACAGCTATCATACTAGCCGGTGTATGTAACATGTATGTTATCTCCTTTAACAACATTTGTCATTGCATTCATCAAATATTCTTTAAAATATTTAAAACCTTTAAAACTGAAACTCAAAATCATGCTTTTCTGGGTAGAAAAGTTTTTCTTCCTTTATTACAGTCATATCTTTGCATCGGTGAATTGCGTACAAACTGTGGCCCATGTTAGCCAGTTAAATAATAAGGCTAAAATATAGCTGCAAGCAGCGATAAGCGGGGCCAGGGAAGAGAGAGACATGGAAACGGAATAGATTGAAGAGAGAGAGACATGGAAACATAATAGACTGAAGAGAGAGAGAGATGGAAGCAGAACGGATTGAATGGACATCTCAGCCTATTGCCATTAACAGGAATCGAACCCTCAACCTTTGGATTGACAGGCTGCAACACTACCTATAGTGCTATAGCTTTGTCTAGGCTGAGGTTGTCTGTTGAAGATAAAATTGAACCAGTGAAAGCAGCCGATCTACAAGCTCAGAAACACGTTGCTATCTGAAAAGTTTTGAGATTGTAGATCGGCTATTTTCAGAATGAAGTATGTCATACATTGAAAAGACATACTCTCAAATAAGCATTTCAGGTTATCTTTAACAATTGCACTTGCATTAATTGACACAAGTAAGACGCGCGAACGCTGGAAGCGAACGCAGATTGACTGAGGCTGCTATATTTCAACCACACTGTAGTAGTGCACTCTGCCGCACTCTGCCGGCTGTATACAGGCAGTGCAGCTGCTGGCATTTCAGCACAGAGTTTCGAGTCACATGGGGGCGCGAGCCAATGAGAGCGTGAACACACGCTGTATACAGGCAGTGCAGCTGCTGGCATTTCAGCACGGAGTTTCGAGTCACATGGGGGCGCGAGCCAATGAGAGCGTGAACACACACGGAAAGACCATAAATAAGGGACAGACACACACACACAACCCAAGCACGTGATATAGTAAGCTCCACTTGGTCGGAGGCCTCCTTCCGCTTTCGCAACAATCATGTTGTGTGCAATGCAACTTAAATGAAGTCTGCATTAAGTGAGGCTTGAACTGGCAACCTTGAGGTTTTAAGGCACACACTTAAGCGAGAAGCCATTGGAACAACAGACCTGACCTGGTGAATGAGAGAGAGAGAGAGAGAGAGAGAGAGAGAGAGAGAGAGAGAGAGAGAGAGAGAGAGAGAGAGAGAGAGAGAGAGAGAGAGAGAGAGAGAGAGAGAGAGAGAGAGAGAGAGAGAGAGACGGAATAGATTGAAGAGAGAGAGAGAGACACGGAAACGGAATAGATTGAAGAGAGAGAGAGAGACACGGAAACGGAATAGATTGAAGAGAGAGAGAGAGACACGGAAACGGAATAGATTGAAGAGAGAGAGAGAGACACGGAAACGGAATAGATTGAAGAGAGAGAGAGAGACACGGAAACGGAATAGATTGAAGAGAGAGAGAGATGGAAGCAGAATGGATTGATTGGACATCTCAACCTATTGCCATTAACAAGAATCGAACCATCAACCTTCGAATTGACAGGCTGCAACACTACCTATAGTGCTATAGCTTTGTCCAGGATGAGGTTGTCTGTTGAAGATAAAAGTGAACCAGTGAAAGCAGCCGATCTACAAGCTCAGAAAGAACGTTGCTATCTGAAAGGTTTTGAGATTGTAGATCGGCTATTTTCAGAATGAAGTATGTCATACATACTTCATACCCTCTCAAATAAGCATTTCAGGTTATCTTTATCAATTGCATATGTATTAATTGACACAATTACTGGTAGTGTCTGTTGATATTTATAAGTATTTCCGTCCATTATGAACCAAGCCTCTGTGTCCCGAACTACTCTAGATCACTGGTTCACAAACCATTTACCAATAAAGGCATTTTTGTGTCTCCTCGGAACGAAAACTAGTGAAAGTAGCCGATCTACAAGCTCACAAAACGTTGCTATCTGAAAAGTTGTGAGATTGTAGATCGGCTATTTTCACAATGAAGTTTGTCATACATTGCAAAAACATACTCTCTCCAAGAAGCATTTCATGTTACCTTTAACAGTTGCACATGCATTAATTGAGAGAGAGAGACATGGAAACATAATAGATTGAAGAGAGAGAGAGATGGAAGCAGAATGGATTGATTGGACATCTCAACCTATTGCCATTAACAGGACTCAAACCCTCAACCTTCGGATTGACATGCTGCAACACTACCTATAGTGCTATAGCTTTGACCAGGCTGAGGTTGTCTGTTGAAGATAAAACTGAACCAGTGAAAGCAGCCGATCTACAAGCTCAGAAACACGTTGCTATCTGAAAGGTTTTGAGATTGTAGATCGGCTATTTTCAGAATGAAGTATGTCATACATTGCAAAAACATACCTTCTCAGATAAGCATTTCATGTTATCTTTATCAATTGCATATGTATTCATTAATACAGTCTTGTTGTTTGCAATGCACTTTAAATGAAGTCTCTACCAAGTGAGGCTTGAACCGGCAACCTTGATGTTATGAAACATTCACTTAAGCGGGAAGCCATTAGACCAACAGACCTGATCCAGTGAAAACGGAGGTCAGACAGATGATACCATTTCACGCAAATAACTAAAAAATCCTGGGTTTAAGTGTTTTTCAAACTGCTCAAAATTGCGGACAATCTAAGGGCGGAGAGAGAGACATGGAAACGGAATAGATTGAAGAGAGAGAGACATGGAAACAATAGATTGAAGAGAGAGAAAGATGGAAGCAGAATGGATTGATTGGACGTGTCAACCTATTGCCATTAACAGGAATCGAACCCTCAACCTTTGGATTGACAGGCTGCAACACTACCTATAGTGCTATAGCTTTGACCAGGCTGAGGTTGTCTGTTGAAGATAAAACTGAACCAGTGAAAGCAGCCGATCTACAAGCTCAGAAACACGTTGCTATCTGAAAAGTTTTGAGATTGTAGATCGGCTATTTTCAGAATGAAGCATTTCATACATTGCAAAAACAGACCTTCTCAGATAAGCATTTCATGTTATCTTTATCAATTGCATATGTATTCATTAATACAGTCTTGTTGTTTGCAATGCACTTTAAATGAAGTCTCCACCAAGTGAGGCTTGAACCGGCAACCTTGATGTTGTGAAACATTCACTTAAGCGGGAAGCCATTGGACCAACAGACCTGATACAGTGAAAACGGAGGTCAGACAGATGATACCATTTCACGCAAATAACTGAAAAATCCTGGGTTTAAGTGTTTTTCAAACTGCTCAAAATTGCGGACAATCTAAGGGCGGAGAGAGAGACATGGAAACGGAATAGATTGAAGAGAGAGAGACATGGAAACAATAGATTGAAGAGAGAGAAGGATGGAAGCAGAATGGATTGATTGGACGTGTCAATCTATTGCCATTAACAGGAATCGAACCCTCGACCTTCGGATTGACGGGCTGCAACATTACCTATAGTGCTATAGCTTTGTCCAGGCTGAGGTTGTCTGTTGAAGATAAAAGTGAACCAGTGAAAGCAGCCGATCTACAAGCTCAGAAACACGTTGCTATCTGAAAAGTTTTGAGATTGTAGATCGGCTATTTTCAGAATGAAGTATGTCATACATTGCAAAAACATACCCTCTCAAATAAGTATTTCAGGTTACGTTTAACAATTGCACATGTATTAATTGACACAATCATGTTGTGTGCAATGCAACTTTAATGAAGTCCACATCAAGTGGGGCTTGAACTGGTAACCTTCAGGTTGTGAGGCACACGTTTAAGGGAGAAGCCATTGGACTAACAGACAAGAACCTGTGAAAAAGGAGATCACACAGATGATACAGTTTCACGCAAATAGCTGAAAAATCCTGGGTTTAAGTGTTTTTCAAACTGCTCAAAATTGCGGACAATCTAAGGGCGGAGCTTACTGGTCAACGTGATACATGTGTTCCTCATGAGTCAAGGCACATGTGTAAGCAGGTTTAATGGCTGTCGGCCAAACGAGGCATGACTTTTGCCTGTTTAAAGTTTGCACTTTCAAAAAATCGCTATAGCGCCCCCCTTTGACCAATTGGAGTAAGATTGGTTTCAGTAATATTTGGAATGACCCTCAACATTAACGCAAAGTTTCAAAGAAATGTGAGTCTGCATGTATGTGTTAGGGGCAGATGAATAATTGTCATAAAACTGCAATATTCATTGGCTCATTAAAGCTTAATTTTTTCACTTTCACAAAATCTTTTGTATAATTTTTTCGGCATAGGTCCAAAGTTCATGTGTAAAACGTTTCGTGCAGATTACTCAAAAATCCCAGGAGGAGATAGGTTTTAACTGTTTTTCATATAATTCAAAATGGTGGGAGATCTAAAGGTCAGAGGTCAAAAGTCAGAGGGTTAAAGTTGTTCATCATGAGTAGACGCATGTGTGTATTGAAGTTTTATGGCTGTAGGTCAAACAGGGCATGAGTTGTACCTGTTCAAAGTTGGCATTTTCAATTGAGTGCTATAGCGCCACCTTTTGACGAAAGATTGTGAGATTTATTTCTTGATAGTTTTTCATGACCATCTACCATATGGCCGAGTTTCGTAAAAAGCGACAGCACGGTTCACCCAGAACTGCGAAAAGTGGCAGAAGAAACAGAATACAGGGAATAATAAAACAGGTCCAGAGCTGAGCTCTGGCCCCGTAATAACCAATCTGAACCCACCTAAGCTCTTGCCTCTTATTGACCAATACTCCTTCACATCCACATACTACTGATTTCACCACATACTGTTGAATGCTTGAATGAAAAGTCATTTTCACAACTTTTTTTTGGTAATTTTGTTCAAATCTATGGTGAGACACAGGGAGGCAGAACATTGTATTATTTTCACCAATACAATACAATACAATAATCCCATATCCTGGATGGAAGTGACAGCTGTTATACCCCATAACTTGGGGGGACAGTTGCATTGTAATAGGCTCTGTGCATAGCTGTAGTCCCAGCTTTTCAGAAGAACCGGAAACCAGTAGTAAATGGTAAATGGTGCATTTATACAGCGCTTTTATCCAAAGCGTTTTACATAGATTGTGCATTACAGTACATTCACCCATTCACACACACACATTCATACACCGATGGCGGAGGAAACCATGCAAGGCACCAACCTGCTCATCGAGAGCAATTAGGGTAAATGTTAATGGAATATACGGGGGCCAGAGAGGCAACAAGGCAGACAGGTGATCAGACAGATGAACATAAACTCAAAAGTAAAACAAATGGTCAGACTACGTGACTGATGGCAGGAAGACAGAATACCTTGCTGCAAGCAGTCATATTTTTGTTGTTATAATTTTTAAAAAAAGAAGAAACAAAAAAGACAGGAAAGAGAAGGAGAGAGGGACAGACCACCCATCAGAAAACACATACAGTAAGTCAATACAGCCGCTGGACATGGCTGTCACTCCCACCACTATTTCTTTATGAATATTCCTCTCTCTCTCCCGCCAGTGGCAAATGGTCAGTGGCGGGTGCTAGGGAATATATATATATTTACCCATTTGGGTAGCATTTGCAAAAATGTGTATGATTTTTCAAAAATAGCAGATCTATAAGCTCATAGTGCGACACAAAGTGATGCGCTATGATCTTGTATATCGCCTATTTTTTAATAGCCAAAGTATAAAATGACACTTTTCTGGTTTTAATGGGATAAAATCTAGGAGGAAAAAAAACTACGTTGTCTAAAGTTACTGCTGTGGGCACACTAATCTTTACCATTGACTCCTGTTATAAGTTGTTGTACATGTTCACTCTTCAATGCAAGTGAACATAGTTTTTACATTGTGCAAGTGGCTTTTTCAGTCCACGTTCCAATCATTACATTTTCAAGCCATAACACAGCTCTGTAAATTTGAAATAACAGACTAATCAGAGAGAAGAATTTGCCTTCTAAGTTCTAATCATATTTCTTGTGCACTCTTCATTTTTTTCTCAAATAGGTCATGTACGGTATACTGTATGTCATGTAGAATTGCAGAGTAATCATCTGTCCAGGCTATATGATAAGTGTCCTGTCTGGCTATGGACCAGCACTATCCAATCACAGACAGGTTGTGCTGCTGCATGAACACAAACGTCCCCCTCCAATCTGAAGTCATGACAGCATTAAAAATTCAGCATTTATGTTTGTTGACAATGTTTTACAACTGGCAAATACTCATAATGAAAAAGTGGCATCTGTGACACCCTAACTGCATCAATATAATTAATATTACTTTATTAGGGGGCCCGGGAGCACACAACGACAGTGGGGCAGCAGTGGCTCAGGGGTAGAGTGGCCGGTAGAGCAGACGGATGGCAACCACGAGGTTCCCAGCTCGATTCCGGGCTCCCCCAGAGTTAGTGTCGAAGTGTCCTTGAGCAAGACGCTGAACCCCTAATTTGCCTTGCATGGTTTCCTCCACCATCGGTGTATGAATGTGTGCGTAATGCACACATCTATGTTAAGCGCTTTGGACAAAAGCGCCATATACATTTACCATTTACATAACAAATATGTATACTGTAATATATTACATACATACTGTACGTACGTATACATACTTACATATAAGTATATAAACCCTTTTTGTATGGGGAGTGTGGGGGACATGAGAGGATTCAGAAACGGGAAATGACCTTCCTCAAACAAAAATGGAAGCACACAATTGTCTGTATGTAATTGTAGCTGTAGTATTAAGATTTCCATTCACTGGAACAAAGGGCTTTAATTAGAAACACTAATTGGAAATGGGTCCACTGACTTTTGGTCATATCTTGTATGTGTGTGTCTGACTGGTCAAACATCCATTCAAACTGCACTATTAAATACAACTTGTTGCTATGGCAACTCTTGTGGTAACCAGTTGCGGTTGACTGTTGCCATTTATTTTTATATAATGGTTAGTATACTTGGAATAAAACTTCTCAGTCCATGCATACAGTACATTTGTAGCTGTTGTACAAATGCCATAATGTGAGTGTGTGTTTAATGCTCTCTCCTATATCACAACACATGTTTTTTTGTTTTGTTTGTTTGTTTTAGAACGAGATAGGTGCATACATAAGCAAAAGAAAGGAACAGTACATAAATGAAAAGCATGGAGTCGGAGATTGAGATGACTGGGGGAAGTGATGACACACTAGTGAGGCGAAGACAAGAGCCGGGAAGAGAGGGGAAGGAGACTTGAATGTGCTGGGACCACAGATGGGGAACTTGTCTGTGTAGCACTTTCAGATTTTATGATGTGTGGATGCTCCCAAGTTATCGCTTGGAGGAAAAGCTCACATACGCTCTGTTAAAGTCTCTTTCCTTCCTCTACTTCTCCTCCCATCCTCCCTTACTCTCTCTCTCTCTCTCTCTCTGTCCCTCTCTCTCTCTCTCTCTCTCACTGTGAAGCCATGGTTATTGTTTCTTCCCTGCTGTCTTGCTGTTATAAAACAACTCAAGTGCAACACAAGCCAAAAACGGCCCCTGAAAGTCGCTGTTCAGTGGGAACGGCTTTTTAATGTGTCAGGGTGGGTAATAACGAGACAGATTTTTTAAGTATTCTGTATCAGTAGTGGTAAAAGTACCATGCACCAATCCAGAATCAGCATACCCAGTGGAGGCCACAGTAAATGCATTTATTTATTGTGCTGTCAAAACAAGTAAAAAATGTATCACTTCTTATTTCTTGTATCATCTGGTAAGCTCTAGCTAGCTACCAACAAAAATAATTCACTGTATGTAAACTTTTGTCAGCATACCCCCCGACTTCAACATGTTTATTACACACGGACGCACGCACGCGTGATATCTATACGCTGACAACGTGCACGCACACGCGATATCTATACGCTGACAACGTGCATGCACACGCGATATCTATACGCTGACAATGTGTTTTCTTGCAACACGTTGTGAGCTTCAGCTTATAGATCGGCTATTTATGATGAAGAAATGTACTATAGAAGGAGCGAAACCAAGTATACAGAGCCCAGGGGGACCCCTGTCAACTAAGTGTATAAGGTTTAAGTTGTAACATGACCATGACAAATCAGCCCTATTCTCTGTCAGGTTTTTAATCCAATGCTCTGTCTCTCCTTTATACAGCATTGTTGTATGTTGGGGGCTTCATTGATGTGCCTATTAGTGCTAGGGCACACTACTGTGCTTCTACAGTAGGACTGCAGACTCATTCCACATTATCTGTCGCATTCTGAAAACTCAACTCAACTCTAATATCTACCTCACCTCCTAGCACTCTTCTCGATGCAGATGTATGTATTACTTGTTCATACGTATTGTATTACTTAATGTGTTATGTTATTTAGATACATAGATGGGCAAAAATACAAAAGTGTATCTTACAAAATAAAAACTACCCCAAAACAACAAGAATGTATTGAACTGTTACATAATTAATGTTCTTTTTAACTTTTTATAGCTTTTTACCCCTTTTATCTCCCCAATTTAGTCATTATGCCAATTGACTCCTCCCCACACACATTGCTGTGTGTTGTCACTGCTGTTGTATCCTAGTACTGACTCACCTGCCAGTGAAGAGCCCCCACCGGGAGGACGTAGAGCCTTCGTCCTATAGCCCAACACTGCCCGCTGACAGGTTCCGCCTAGGACTACGTGTAGTGACAAATACCACCCTCTCTGCCCGGCTTCCCTCCCCCAAACATGGGCCTATTGCGTTCGTATAGACGCTCGACAAAGCCGAATGCACCGCGGTGGATCCGGCTCCGCGGTGGTGGGCGAGTACTTCACCACTGCGCCACCCCAGCGGCCCACATCATTTATGTTCTAACATAGAAATGAAAATAACGTGTTTTGATTACCTTGGATGGAGCCACTAACATTTAACCCATTAAGACCTGAGGCCGCTTCTAAACATTTTCTAAATCCTAACAGTTTTTCGGAAAAAAATGAAAAACAATAATTTTCACGATTTTTCAAAAATAGCAGATCTACAAGCTCATAGCGCGGCACTCGGTGCCGCGCTATGAGCTTGTATATCTGCTATTTTTTAATAGCCTAAAGAAATCTAAAAGTGACACAGATGCGTTCCAGGTATTAATGGGTTAATTTGGACCTGCCTTTAACTGCAGCTGTCAGTAATGACAGTGGAGGTTAATAACAAACAATAATAATGTACAGAATGTCACGCTAGAATTGGCAGGCTAATCAGGGGCTGCTTGGTGAGGCCCCTGCCGGGAAGGGCGCGTCCTCTGTACCCCACTAGATTGCTGGTACATTCATACCAAATGTGTTGACGGACGGCAAATCAATGGATCCAATTAATTTCATATGGAGAGCTTGTGATGTGGCCGTGCGGTGCATGATGGATATGCCATTGCCAGGTTTTCGATCAGATGCTGTATCTGACATTTGCATGAAGTTGGTTGAGTTTAAGTGCAAATGAGGTCCATTCACCGCACACAGCTCGTGACAGTCTGGTCAAACGATCAAAGTAGGAAGTGCTGAGCTAATATGAATCATCATTCGTGTTTTTGCACTGCCTATTTATTGTATGCCCAACGAGACATACGTAACTGTGATATAGCAAACAGCAACGCCCTCTGGCAGGAGATTGGGGGTTCCGGTGTGTCTACTGTAGATGCATTGTCAACGCATTTTGTTCTGAATGCACCATTAGGCCACTGAAGCGTGTGCTCAGTATACTCAGCTGGATGACAAACGCGGTTGGTTATGAAGATATCAAGGATTCATCAGTGGTGTCAGCTTCTTTGTGTCTTGATGGCTGCACTGACCACTGACACAGGGTAGGCCTGGGTCGGCAACCCAGCCTGGCGGAGACCTGCGCTCTGAGGAGCGTACTTCTGTAGTTTTCTTTGCATTCTACTGACGTGACAATTTAACCTGTTATTTGCTGACTCGTTGCCCAGAAAAAAAACTGGGCAACGTATTTACTAAAGTAAATACAAAAATCACTACACTTAGTGACACTTTTATCTGTATTTGGTTTTTGGTGAGAAGATGAAAACAAGATATTTCCAAACGATCTATGATGCTGCGAACATGGCAGCAGCAAAGATGTATGCATGCTGCAAAGAGTGAAGTAAAACAATACTTGCTTTTAGAACTAAACACTGAGCTGTTGAGGGGGTTGTTGTACAAAAACTTTTACTTAGAAAGATCCCAGAATGGCAGCTACAAAATGGCAACAGATGGGAGCTGTAACATCGAGTTAGAAGCAAAGCATTTTACTGTCACCTGTCACTCCTTCCTACACAGAACTGCTGTGAATTCACCTGTTTTTCTGTCTTCCACTGGTGCTAGTTTTCCATCTCTGTCTTCTGTCTATACATGTATCCATAACTGTCTCTCTGTCTCTGTCACAGCCCCCCCATATAAATTCAGCTGTCACCTTGATGAATATGGAGTTTTTTAAGACTCTTCCAAGAGTCTTCAAATGAAGAAATATAGTCAGGTAGGGGCTTTGCCTTTGATACATGAAGTAATATCACATTATAGTTTAGATAAATGAAGCCTTTCAGGTACACCTTTTTTTCCATCTGGTGTCACATTCATGCATCTTCCGCCGCACGACCTATCCGTCAAATTCAATTTGTATCGACTCGCTTTTGAAAAAGTTAAGTCTGTCTGCGAGAGGCTGCATCCCATTTGTATGTATTTGTCTGAGAATAACCGAACAGTCAGCAGATAGAGGCGGACCTGTGACACTGGCCGGAATCTGGATCAGTTTTTAAATTGATTAAAAAGTTCTGCTCCGGTTTCAGATTGGGTTAGGGAAAGTGAGATGTCGGAAATGACCAAAGCCAGGTCATTCACTTTGAGGTTGCGTGTGTCGGGTATCAAGGTGGAGTCTTCCTTCTCCTGTCAATTTTTTCATGTCTTTCTCTCTTTCTTCCTCTCTGGTTTGGTTTTTACCTTGTATATCTGCTGTATATCTCACCCCCCCTTATGCTCCACTCCCCATGTGGCTTGCAGCTGTGTCTGTGCTGGACAACAGCTGTGTGTGTGTGTGTGTGTGTGTGTGTGTGTGTGTGTGTGTGTGTGTGTGTGTGTGTGTGTGTGTGTGTGTGTGTGCGTGTGCGTGTGTGTGTGTGTGTGTGTGTGTGCGTGTGTATATACTGTACATATGCTGCTCATATCCTCTGATTGCAGCAGCTGTGTGTTGTGTGTGTTTAGATGTGGACAGCTGTTAGGTAGCAGGTGAGGATCTCAGAAGCCAGACAGACAACCAGCCCCGGCAGACAGCCAGGGGATGCCAGGGAGAGACATGCCCAGCAAGGTGTGCTGGAGCTTGGACGTTTGCTCAGCCAAGATCCCCCCCCCAACTCCCACAATAACGCTGGTGGTTTAGCAGAGCCCCAGCTGTGGGTGTCAGTGTTTATACAGAAGGCTCAGCAATGCCAAACTCCACAGACGGCTCACTTAGCGCTGCATACACAGGAAGACAGATGAGACACAGGTTTGAGTTACACAGGCAGAAAAGATCTGGCTACAAACTCACTGTCACACAGTTGAGAGATAGCGGATAGAGGGAGAGAGAGACTGAGAAGGAATGAAAGAAGGTAAAAAGAAAGTAAGACCGATTCGAATATTAAAGAAAATTAAGTGATAAGAAGTAAAGAAAAAAACCCTGCAAAAATAAAAAAGATAAACAAAAACAAATAAGTATCTGAGTAGCAGAAAAGCTTCCTTGTCAGCGAAAGTGTTGGGCTAACCGTTACCTATAAAGTGTGAATGAAACGCCATCTGGTTTGTCCCTATCACTCCATCCACTTTAACAATCTCTCTAAAACCTCATTACCCTCGCCATACCTTCCCGACTAAAAACAGACACGCCATCAGTATGCTCCATCATGAGACACCAGGCGTGACGGTGACACAAAACCAACTCTCAAATTCATATAAGAAAAGGCTAGTCATCTGTTTCGGTACATGGAATGGACAGGGATGAAGGAAATAGAACAGAAAATGAATTATACTTAAGACAGATCTTTGTTGATCCCAGCAGGGAGATTCAGTTGTCATAGCAGCGCTGCAGTATTAGACACAGGACAGATACAGATACAGATAGAGTTAAAAAGATACACCAAGCATGTAGTTGTCCTCTCTTAACTGCTCTGAGACCTTACTGTATTTTAATGTACCCTGCTAAAAACAGCTGAGACTGCCAAACTTATAAAATGAGTCATCAAGTGCTGCACGACCTACAGTTTCTAGTTTCTCTGTCAGGATTCCATTTTTAGGAAAAAATACAAACTGAAGCGGGTAATCCCATCAGCCTTGAAAAATGTTATTCATACCTTGTGACAGTCTGTATTAGTGAACATGTACTTTACTCTTCTATAAACAAAAGTGGTTTTCCTGCCCGCTTAATCTGCAATGTGTGCATCAATAATCAAATGTTGTTCATAGATGTCACCAGGACGATGTTCTGCGGGTGAGAGTACATTTCATGGTTTGGGATTTTATTTAAAGTTTATATATAAGAAATATCAGTTCGTCAAGACATCTTTTATAAGATTCTGTCCCAAGGTCTTTAAAAAGAAAGGCACTCAGACTTAAGGACAAGACAAAGATGGCGGAAATCAGACTTCAAGATTCCTTAAGATTTGTTTATAGTATTAAAATGTTGTATTTAAGCAATATTACACGAGAGGGTGTGCGTTATCATGATATCGCAAGCATCACTAAGTGCCAATAATCACGATAAAGCCAACCTCAAATGTAATATTGCGATTATACAACAGTTACCGTCAAAATAAAACATACACAAATGTATTCATATTGTGGGGCATTTTGCTCTCAAAATAACAACCTGTCTGCGAGCGTTATCTCTCTGTTATCCTGGAAATACACAGGGTCTGAGTCCCTGTTTACTCAGCCAGTCCAGACCCAACATTGAGATGGCTGTGCGCTAGACAACTTAAAAAAATATATATTTTGATTAGGTGTGCTGTCATGCTCGTTTGAGCACGGTAGAGATCCTATTTCAACCAATCAGATTGCTTGGTCGGAACTACCTGTTGTATAATAGTATATAGAACACTCAAATAAAATAATAATACAATTGCGCTTGTGAATGTATTCATGTATGATTGACATACACAAATAGGATCTTTCTTTTTAATGCACATAGTATTTCTTTGATAGTTCAAGTAATCAAACAATCCCTCATGTGTGTACTGTTGCCATCCACCCAGGCCTTGATTATGTCAAATCTCCATTAAGCACTAGGATTTTAACGTCACAGATGGCTGAAACATTGGTCGGCGGGGACTTGGATCATGTCCTCACAGTAACTAAACCAACCAAATGTCAGCATCATCTCCCAGGATCTAGGATTTTCCTCCTGATTATAACTTTTTGTTGTGGACAAAATCCTGCAGACTACAGCTTTACTTTACTGTTGCAGCCCACCGGTGACATTTCAAGATTCAAGATTTTATTTGTTTCACATACAGGTACACAAGAGTTTTTTTTTTTCCAGCTCCTCAACATTGTAGCAAGAAAAATAATAGCAATAAAGTAACAAGATAAAAATAAATATAATGGTGTGTGTTCGGTGCTGTATGTGTGTACTGTTGTATTTTACTTGCACACTGAGATGCTGTAGAAAAAAAGGGGGAAAAAAGCTTATCTAATTATTTTTCTTTCTTCGTTTAAGCACCAGCTACCATGGTGATGGCAGGGATGGGGGTGGCATATCAAGTAGCCTGCGCCCCTCTTAGCAGTGGGCATAGACCAGACCACTTGTCAGGTGTAAACACATTTAAAATAATTCTCAAAGTGTTCCAATTTAGTCTGGCAGCCTAAAATGCCAATTATAGTGTTACACAGATCTTCACAGTCACCTGCTCCCAAACTGCTGATTCTTTTTTCTTCTTTTTTTACCTAGACTGTGGAAAAAAAGACTTGCATCTATTTCAAGAACAACAATATATAGTTTTAAAAGAGAGGCAAAAGAGTAATCATATATATGTGTATGTCACCTTACAGTATATATGCTTTAAACCAAGGTTCCAAAGTGTGCATTGCATTCACACACACACGCACATGCACGTTGAGATGTGTGTACTTATTGTAATGCAGAGATGTGAAATATGCCGATATACCAGTCGGAACACAGCATTCTGTGGTAGTGGATGAGAACATTCAAGAGAAATGAGCAGATCAGGAATGTCTTGCAATGGAGACACACACACACACACACACACACACACACACACACACACACACACACACACACACACACACACACACACACACACACACACACACACACACACACACACACACACACACACACACACACACACACACACACACACACACACACTTCATGTCTTATGCATGTTCGTTAGTCATAACTGTCCCTACATGGAAATGCACCGTTCATTTGTAGTATGGGAACTGTCAGATGTGCATATTTAGCAGGTCATTAGTGAGAACATGGTGAGAATCATGTGGCTATGACAAGATAAGAGGCAGTAACTTGCTTTGTTTCCCCCGCCCATTAAACTCTTAGTTGCCTGCAGAAACCTTTTTATTCTGATCACATTAATGAGCACTATGCTTTATGTTTTGTGTATGTTTTTTTTCTCTTTTGCATGTTGATTTAAAATATATTTATTAGATTAGCTGCCTTTGGCCTTCCAAAAGGGTTCCAATACCCTTATACTGGTAACTATCAAAATATGTGTCACATGGGCAGATTGACAGTACTTTATGGCTGCTTCTTTCTGTGCATATACTGTGCTTCATATATTGTACTTTGTGTTGTACTTCCTGTATTCATTTTCATAATTCATAACATACCACGAACATATTTAATTGGGGAAATATACACATTACATTGTATATAACATTTCCACTGCAGATACATTGTCTCAATTGTCTTGTATGCTGTTTATGTTAATTGTTTTGTTCATTGTCACGTTTTGTCTGTGAACTACAGTATGCAAGTGCCCTCTATTTTGGTACACTGTGTGGTGTCATGGCCATTTCACATGGCTTCTAGCTTGCTGCCTTTTTCTCAAATACACTGATGATGTTCAACATAAATAGAATGTAAATTGAAGTTGATCCTAACAAAATGAAACGAGTCAAAACAATCGGGCCTCGAGGGCATGCTCTACAAGCTGGCTCTAAACTGCAAAGCAGGCAGACACTCAGCAATACAGAACTTAATCAACTAGAAAAGTGTGCTCCTTGGAGCGCAGATCTCCGCCAGGCCAGGTTGTCTACCCAGGGTTGTGTCTGTCGTTCGGTGCAGCCATCAGGACACAAGCTGCAGGGAGAAATAGACATACGGGTGCTACTGTTCGCAGTTGTGGCGTGCCCTATGGCCAGACGTGAAAGTGCTTTTGGAAGTGCACTGTTCATGACATTGTTTGTAAGAAATAGGCCCTGCCCATAAATTTGTGAATCTAATTACCGGCAAATGGTATGGATTGTCAAAACCCTCTGTTTGACGGTCATTGTCGCATGACTCATGCGACTATCTGCCTAATTTTGTGAAGAAATCACGTTTCTGCAACAAAAAAAGAATATTTGTAGCTTTTGTGGCGCCCCCTATGGGTGTATGTGAAATCGTGTTTGGCTAGCCTGGGCATCATTCCTTTTCGGGTATATGATCCGGTCGGGAGCGGAAGTAAAAAAAAAGAAAAGTGGCCGGATGGGCAGAACCGGAAACACGTCTCACCACAAAATAGGTCTGTGCTAATAAAATCCTTGATTCGGCATAGTTTAGCTTATTTTTTAAATATAAATGTGCGTGCACTATCCGGAGACTATTTAGCGTCTGTATTATCCATAGAGTTAAGGTATTATCCCACGGGGAAATTCTATTCCATTTAAATAGGGATTGGGGAACCAAAACAAAGCGGCACCGCAAAAACCGGATGGGCAGAATCCGGAAACAGGATTCTTTTCTCTTTTTTTTTTCAGTAGACCGGATCATATGGGTCTTTAGTAACGAACACCAGGCTTTCCTCCGAGGTGGAAAGACTGGTGATGCGAGGTTAGTGTTTGGCTGTTCATTGATGGGAGGCTGCTCAATGTTTGATTACAATTTGGTGCAGAGCAGATACTCGCAAATGTTGGCTGCCAATATAGCCAATTTGAATGCAATAAAAAAATCTGACTAATACATCTTGATCACTTGACTCCATGCAGAGAGAATTAGTACGAATACAAAATCTGTAGTAGTAGCAGATTCAAAATGGTAGAAAATGTTGTCAGGCTAAAATAGTCTGGGCCTAAATAAAAAGTTGTCATGATCCAAGGCATCCAGGGATTTTCTTTAAGAGTTATAGGCCAAAATGTGAAGCAGCTTGTTATAGACTAGAGCCACCATGAGGACGATTTGTGCAAAGGTTTCACACTGATCTGTCCAGCGGTGTTCAAGATTAGCTGCTCACAGACACTCAGACAGAATCATGGGAGCAAAAACATGCCCCGGTTGTTCCGGCCTGTTGGAGATAAAAAGGCAACCTAGGTGTGCATAGTTGAGCCCCTTGTCCCGTTTTGTCTTTCATCTGGGCTGTCCAGTTGTGTGTTTCAGACCATCTTGGTGCTTTAAGCACCGTCATCCTTTGAATGTAGTTGTGGAGTGTGGAGACGCTGGTGTCTCTTGAGGTTACCTAACTGACTGAAAGCCTTGGCGCACTGTTTACAGTGGTACGGTTTTTCTCCAGTGTGGATACGCTGGTGTGTCTTCAGGTAACATAACATAATGAAACTCTTGTCACACTTTTCACAGAGGAAAGGTTTTTGTTGAATGTGGATCCGCTGGTGTCTGGTCAGGTCACCTGTCCAACTGAAACTCTTGTCACACTGCTGACAGTGGAACGGTGTCTCTCCAGTGTGGATGCGTTGGCGGTGTGTCTTCAGACTATCTAACCGATTAAAACTCTTTTTGCACTGTTCACAGAGGAAAGGTTTCTCTCCAGTGTGGAGACGCTGGTGTTTCTTCAACTGGCGTAAATGATTGAAACTCTCATCACACTGTTTACATACATGGGTTTTCTTTTCTGTGTAAGTTAGCTGATGTGTCTGTACCTCTCCTGGTTCAGTTAAAGTCTTGGTTAAGTGTTGATGATTGTGAGATGATCTTGGTTCTGTGTCTCCTTGTTCCTGGCTGGTGATTTGCTGACAGGCTGCTGAGGTAATCTGTCCATTGCGCTTCATTTGGCAGTAGACGTGGTTGTGGCTCCACTTCAAATGTTTATAGAGGAAGACCTGAGATGCGAAGGCATATGTACACTCAGGACAGGAGAAGACCAGAGACTGAGAAGATTGAGACTCACTCCTTCTAGGAGCGGCGCTTGATTCTTCGCCAACGTTGCTGCTATGCATTTTCCGTGATGGGGACGGAGTTCTGCTGGGACTGGAAGATTTCTCTTTCGTATGTGTTTCCTCTCCCATTTTCTCTCTTCTCGTTTTTGCTCTTCTCTCTCTCTGATTGATCCAAGTTGCCTTCAAGTTGTCTGTGTCAACAGGGTATGGTGTAATGAGTCTGACTCCTGTATTGTGTTGACAGGTGTTGAGAGGTTATTCTGGAAAAACCTATGCTTGTAAGCTCACTAGGGTGGAAGTAGGAGGTTTTTAAAGGAAGAGTCTTGGAGAGTCTCGGAATAGATACTCTGATATCAGATATCTGACGAATTGGAGAACTCTGATCGATCTGGGTGTCTCACATATTTTTGTTTATATGCGCTCATATACTGTCATCACGATGACGTCACAATGAGTCAGCCATGCCCAAATATGGAGTTCCATTTCTACGTAACCTCAGTCTGGTATAGAGTCCATCATACCAGACTTAGTTTCGAGCATTCTGACTAGCAGCAGTGGTAACTATAACAACCTATTACTCACGAAGACATAGTGAGTAAACATGTTGGCCTAAGATTGGCTAATGGATCAATCAATATGACATCATAATACTGACATCGTAGACTGGCCTGGACTCCATTTTTGGGCATGGCTGACATGGAACTCCATATATGGGCATTAAAGGGACACAGACAGACAGAGAGTGTGATCACCATATATGGTCATAAAGGGAACACATGGGCAGAGATTTCCATACAGTATATGGGCACAAAAGGGACACAAACAGACAAACGGGTACAACGGGTACAATGGGTAATGCATAACCAGGTGGGGCATGCATTCCCAATTTGCATCGGTCCTAAGGCTGTGAATGAATATCCCACAAAAATGAAGGTTCTCGCGAGACTCTGGGCGCTTGTAACCTTAAACGGCAGCTGGTCTCGCGAAATCACAGAGCTGTCAGTCTGAGAGATCACAAGCAGCAGTTCATACTTCATCGTAAGACGGTGTCGCGCGCGAACGTGAGCCAATCTACAAGTCCTCAATGCTTCGCTGATGCAACGCGTTGTGGGCTTGTAGATTTGCTGTGTTTGCCACGGAACACCGTCATACACCGAAGGATAAATCAGCTGCCGTCCGTGTGCGATTGGATGAATAGAATAGCACATTGTAAGGCACTTGGGATAAAGGCTCTGTAGAAATGCAGCAGACCAGTATTATTATTTAACATTCGCTGACCAAGTCCGTTGGCACTTCTACAGTGCATTTGTCAGTCTGTTACACTTGACCCCAGTTGTGAAAAACTGAAGAGAGTATAGATGTGCGTTCGCAAATTCATTCCAAGGACATTGGAGTACTCTCTTATCTTTGGGAAATGCAGAGCATTCAGTGTGAACCATTAGGTAATTCAGAGCTGCTCTCTGGGAGTGCACAGGGCGCACGCCAGATGCTCAAACAGGAGAGACGCTTTGTGCGAGCATCTGAACATTATGGCTGAAGATAAGGAAGCACACAGCTATTTGCAATAGCACATACCGTATATCAGTTGCACGCACGCACACATGCACGCACGCATGCACGCGCGTGCACACACACACACGCACACATACACTTGAATGTTTAACAACATGACTATTTTAATCTATTGGCATTTACATTTATATTTTAAACATGTCAAATGTACCATGGTTTTACAGTGTCTACTTCATGTTTGTGAATGTTTTGATCAAAATGCATTTTTAGAATTCTTAAAATTACTGTACTGTACATTTGAATGAAGAAAGATGCTCTAAAATGACCAGGACAATAGGCGTCTTGCTACAGTAGAGAATGTAGTTCACAGTTGGGAATGTCAGTCACAAACAGTGTTGGATAACGTTACTTTTAAAAGTAACTTGTTACGTTACAGGATTACTGGCATTAAAAAGTATTCCGTTACGTTACAGGATTACCTTCTGAGAAAAGTAACTCAATAGATTATTTTTGCGTTACCGACGATTACCGACGATAAACATAAAATCAAGTGTGCAACTGCAGGACCACATTGGAAATTGTCTCCTTATGCTTTAATGTGTTATCCTGGGTTCAAGTTATAGTGTGAATGATTTTGCTTGTTTATCTTTACCAAAATTAAATCAAATCAACTCAAAAGCATCCCTACTGGACTGACCAGTGACCACCAGTGTTGTGGAGGTGGAGCTGTGCTGGGCTTCACCAAGGCTATTCGCATCTCCTCTCCTCCTTTCACGAATAAATCCCAAAATCATGTAAATACTTCCACGACCGTACTAAATGGCAACCTCTCTGTCTTCTCTCAATCTCTGCCATTTTGTGAGAATTCTATGCCAGTGTCGGCAAAGGATGACGGACAGAGCTGTACAAGTTCGTCAGTCGAACTTCTGAAATCTAATCCTTGTTTGCCTTGTTTGTGCAGGCAGTCGGGGACTACTTAATTGTGGAAATTATTGTAAATGTTCACTTCTTTGTGTTTTGCTGGGGAATGTAAACCCGAGAGTTGTGAGGAGGAAACAGAAATCCCATAGCACATCCAGGCATCCAGGTGGTGCAGGGTAAAGTTCCTGCCCACCACTGCAGTGAATAGGGGGTTTGAATCCTTCACAGAGCATCTGGCTTGGCCGGGCGTTCCAAGAAACACAATTGGCCATGTTTGCGGGTGGGATGTGGGAAGCCAGCGGGGGGGAGGGTTATCTTTGTCGCTGCACTACCTCCATGGGTTGGTTGGGGCCCCTGTTCAGCGGGGCGCGGAACTGGGAAGAATGGCGTGTTCCTCTGCATGTGTTATGTCCTCCCGGTGAAACTCCTCACTGTCAGCGGCTGGCGACTTGTGTGTTGGAGGAGATGCATGCTGGGCTTTAGCAGTGACAGGGACTAACATGTGATGGGAAAAACTGGGAATTGGCATAATTACTAAATTGAGAGAAAGGGGGGGGGGGTGAAATCCCATAAAACCACCAGAACTCTTATTAAACTAGTTCCACTTATTCAAGGATAGCAGGAACCTCGGGAAAGCCTGCCTACCTGTATGTGTGGATAATATGTGCGTAGATCTTATGCAATGTAGTTGACAGTCTGTGTGTGTGTGTGTGTGTGTGTGTGTGTGTGTGCGTGTGCGTGCGTGCGTGCGTGCGTGCGTGCGTGTGCGTGCAAATGTGTGTTCTGCATGTGTTGGGTAGTGTGAGACATCTGTGTGAAGATGCGAATGAGACTGAATGTCGGTGCTGTATAATTAAAGCCAACCTGAGTGCTGTCATTAGGTGATAGCTGCTACTGAGAGCTGTTAGCTCCATATTCAGCTATAATTATCGACCATAGGGTTCCATGACAGGTGTGTGTGTGTGTGTGTGTGTGTGTGTGTGTGTGTGTGTGTGTGTGTGTGTGTGTGTGTGTGTGTGTGTGTGTGTGTGTGTGTGTGTGTGTGTGTGTGTGTGCGCGTGCGTGTGCGTGTGCATGTGTGCATGCAGGTTTGTTTCAACTGTGTCAAAGACTTTGAAAAATATGGCGTGGTGTTCTGAGATCCCTGACAGCTGAAAACAGTTAGAATAGGTATTATGTGTGAAAATGCATGTGTGTGTGTGTGTGTGTGTTTGTGCACGTGTGTATACTTTCCTATGTGCACGTGCTTGTATGACTATAGAGCATAGCAGTGGCGGCCATGTTGTGGTTCCACAGATGGAAAGCCATTCATTTTTATAGAGATTTCCCAAAAATATTTATATTAATTATTTTAAGCCTGTAACCAAGCCATCCAGGCTGGTGAATCATGACCATAAAGAATTTGTTTCTGTGTCATTTTTTTTTGAATATTTAATTATATTATATACTACTATATTTAATAAATACCCTTCTTCAAATATTTTGACAGATGTTTTATGTTCACCAGGAGCCTCGATGGCTTGGTTCTACTTCCAGGCTTTAAATAATTAATTTAAATATTTTCGGAAATCTCTATGGGAAAGTTCATGGGCTTTCTATCTGTGGAACCACAAAATGGCCACCACTGCTATGCTATATACTGTATTTTCATGTACAGTAAGTATGTCTATGCATGCATGTGCATGTGTATAGAATCTGTAGGCATTATATACTTCAGACTAACCTCAGAAACCAATACGAGCTGACATCTGCTTCAAACTTCCTCCTCATCGTTCCTTTCATAATTCATAATTAGTGTGGTTGCCCTAACAGGGCAACCAGACTATAGTAATCCTCACACTTTATTATTATTAGTGTGGTTGCCCTAACAGGGCAACCAGACTATTGTTCTAGGGATGCTATTTTCTTTCTAGATAAACAATACTTTGAACCGCATCTCCTCCCACAGTTTATTTTTCCCAATTTAGTGCCATATGTCAAAATGACCGGCTTCACCGGGAATCGTGTGCTTGTATTTTGCTAAGAGATTGGTTGCATAGTTTTATTGATATTGATTTATTAGTGCATTAAATTTCCCCATCCACTTTAATGGAAAAGTGAAAAAACTCAAATTCAAGTATTTTTTTCTCAGAAACCGTAAGAGCTAGAGTTACCAGATTTGGAGGGGAGGTTTATAATTAACTCCAAAATTATTAAAGAAAGAATTACACCAGTCGGCCTCATGGTGGCGCTATAACAGCCCCCTTTACGTTTTTGCCTATAACTCTTGAACCATAGGTCGTAAAATCAAAAAACCATTTCCCCTGGATTCCTTGGGTCATGACGCATCTCCCCATATAGGCCACGCCCATTTGCGTCTGGATAGATTTTCCGCCATTTTGAATTTTCTTCAAAACACACTTTTTGCTCCTTTTCCTACATATTTTGTCCAAATCTCACACAAATCGGTACAGGTCATCTATGGACCCATGCGATAAACATATCCAAACGACATTTTGATAGTCTTTACTGTTCGTCCGTAATTGGCTTCCAAAGTTAGTGGGAGGGGCCCGTTTTACCAAAAATGCCAAAAGTCACGAACAAAACGTCCAATCGATCCCAAATTTGAATCACATGTCGAGGGTGGTTTACTCAACGAATCCCCAAAAGCATTTCCACTTTGACCCATAGGGGGCGCCACAACTGTGCAAAACGTAACCGTTTGATGCAAAAACATGATTTTTGGGGGGATCACTCCTCTCAAATTGAAAAGCAGGTGATCTCAGGAGTGACATGACGATGTCATTGGCCCGCTACCTTTGTGGGAGGGGCTTATTTATTTTAGTGGGAGGGGCCTATTTCTTCAAATCAAAACGCCATGAATCACGAACGCAGGATCCAATCAGCACCAAATTCGAATGGCACGTCACGCGGCCTCCGATGGTATTCCTCCAAGCGTATTCCTCAAGTCCGGGCGGCGGCGACCTGCGACCGGCGTCGGCGCAACCACACTTTGCAATTGCCCTGAATTGCGACGCGTCTAGTTAGTGTGGTTGCCCTAACAGGGCAACCAGACTATAGTTCTAGGGATACTTTATTTCATGGTCTTCCAGATAAACAATACTTTGCCGCGCATCTCCTCCCACAGTTTATTTTTCCCAATTTAGTGCCATATGTCAAAATGACCGGCTTCACCGGGAATCGTGTGCTTGTATTTTGCTAAGAGATTGGTTGCATAGTTTTATTGATATTGATTTATTAGTGCATTAAATGTCCCCATCCGCTTTAATGTAAAAGTGAAAAAACTCAAATTCAAGTATTTTTTTCTCACAAACCGTATGAGCTAGAGTTACCAGATTTGGAGAGGAGGTTCATGATTTAGTCCGAAATTATTGAAAAAATAATTACACTAATCGGCCACATGGTGGCGCTATAACAGCGCTATTTACGTTTTGGCCTATAACTCTTGAACCCTAGGTCGTAAAATCAAAATGTCTTTTTCCCTGGATTCCTTGGGTCACTACGCATCTCCCCACATAGGCCACGCCCATTTGCGTCAGGATAGATTTTCCGCCATTTAGAATTTTCTTCAAAACACACTTTTTGCACCTTTTCCTAATTTTTTTTTCCAAATCTCACAAAAATCGGTACACGTGATCTATGCACTCATGCGATAAACCTATCCAAACGGCATTTTGATAGTCCTTACCGTTCGTCCGTAATTGGCTTCCAAAGTTAGTGGGAGGAGCCTGTTTTACCAAAAATGCCAAAAATCACGAACGAAACGTCCAATCTATCCCAAATTTGAATCACATGTCGAGGGTGGTTTACTCAACGAATCCCCAAAAGCATTTCCACTTTGACCCATAGGGGGCACCACAACTGTGCAAAACGTAACCGTTTGATGCAAAAACATGATTTTTGGGGGGATCACTCCTCTCAAATTGAAAAGCAGGTGATCTCAGGAGTGACATGACGATGTCATTGGCCCGCTACATTTGTGGGAGGGGCTTATTTATTTTAGTGGGAGGGGCCTATTTCTTCAAATCAAAACGCCATGTATCACGAACACAGGATCCAATCAGCACCAAATTCGAATGGCACGTCACGCGGCCTCCGACGGTATTCCTCCAAGCATATTCCTCAAGTCCGGGCGGCGGAAACCTGCGACCGGCGTCGGCGCAACCACACTTTGCAATTGCCCTGAATTGCGACGCGTCTAGTTATTAATATTATAGATAAACAATATTTTCAAGCGCATCACAGCCCACAGTTTATTTTTCCCAATTTAGTGCCATATGTCAAAATGACCGGCCTCACCGGGAATCGTGTGCTTGTATTTTGCTAAGAGATTGGTTGCATAGTTTTATTGATATTGATTTATTAGTGCATTAAATTTCCCCATCCACTTTAATGAAAAAGTGAAAAAACTCAAATTCAAGTATTTATTTCTCAGAAACCGTAAGAGCTAGAGTTACCAGATTTGGAAGGGAGGTTTATAATTTAGTCCAAAATTATTGAAAAAAATATTACACTAATCGGCCACATGGTGGCGCTATAACAGCCCCCTTTACGTTTTGGCCTATAACTCTTGAACCGTAGGTCGTAAAATCAAAATTTATTTTCCCCTAGTTTCCTTGGGTCATGACGCAACTCCCCATATAGGCCACGCCCATTTGCGTCAGGATAGATTTTCCGCCATTTTGAATTTTCTTCAAAACACACTTTTAGCTCCTCCTCCCATATATTTTGTTCAAATTTCACAAAAATCGGTACACATGATCTCTGGACCCATGCGATGGGTATTTATGCGACAGAATTTTGATAGTCCATACCGTTCGTCCGTAAATGGCTTCCAAAGTTAGCAGGAGGGGCCCGTTTTACAAAAAAGCCCACAAATCACGAACAAAACGTCCAGTCAATCCCAAATTTGAATCACATGTCAAGTGTGGATTACTCAACAAATCCCCAAAATAATTTCCACTTTGATCCATAGGGGGCGCCACAAATGCTCAAAATGTAACCTTTTGATGCAAAAACCATATGTTGGGGGGACCAATCCTCTCAAAATGAAACGCAAGTGATCTCAGGAGTTGCGTGACAATGTAATTGGCGCAGCCTCCGATGGTATTCCTCCCAGCGTATTCCTCGAGTCCCGGCGGCAGCGAACCGCGACTCGCGTCGGCGCAACCACACTCTGCAATTGCCCTGAATTGCGACGCGTCTAGTTGCTCACTTGCTGTGTATATTATGCATATTCTGCGGAAATGTGCTTGTGTGTGTGCACGTGCGCAAATATGTTTTGAGTGTGCATTTAGGAGTGCACATGTTTGTGTCTGTGTGCCCGTGTGCACGCATCTTTTTATTTTCTGCACTTTTTCCCCCTCCCGTCGTGTCTGTAATGAAAAGCCGGGGTTAGCAATGATTAAAGTTGTTCAGGTGCCTGAGAGGAGAGGCGCGGACAGCGGCAGGGAAATGACAGTTTGGCGGTAAATGACAGCTCTACTATCTGCAGGATAAATGGATCTCGCAGCTATATTCAGCCTTGGCCATCAATTATTCAAAGAGTCGGGGACAAGACAAATCCCCCAGTAACTCCAATTCTCGTGGAGTCATTTCTGGCGATGGCGCCCCATCCGCCCCACTGGGTGATGTGATTTCCATTGTCATCGCCCTCCCCTAACTCTGAGATTGTATAAATGGAACCAAAATACCAAATGGACCCATTTGGTTCCACTTGTACAGTCTTAGAGATACATCAACAACAGTATTTTACTGTTCCCTCTCATCATGACTTCAGCTGTGATTTACTTCTTGCTGTTGTCTGAAGAATCCCTCATGTGCTACACCACGTCCATTCACCTGTATTGAGTTATGTACACAGCCAATCCACGTCTTGGTGGCATCGTGGTGAGAGGAAACGTTTCTTTTTCTTGTTACCATATTAATATGTTGCCCATTTTGCTCTCGCATCCTACTCGGGGGTGGGGGCTACATCATACTGGACCCCCGACACAGCAGGTCTGATACTGTGCTGGTAATTTATTACAGTAAAAATTCTGCATTTATAGCGCCTTTAAAGCGCTTTGCAATAAGTTACAATACGTTACCTTCACCCATTCAGACACGCACGCACGCACGCACGCACGCACGCACACACACAAGTCAAGGCAAACCTAAAAGTGGACGCAAGGCTGTTCCAGAGTTTTGGACCAATCACAGAAAAAGCTTGGTCACCCTTTTGCTGTGTGTGGGTATGTGTGTGTGCGTGTGGGTGTGGGTGTGGGTGTGTGGGTGTGGGTGTGGGTGTGTGGGTGTGTGGTTAAAGTATGTGGAAATATTGTGTGTATGAGATTCCTTGTTTAAGTGCTCACGTGTTCATGTGTAAACATGTGTGCATGTTTGTGTGCTCATGTGTGCTCATGAGCCTCATGAGGTGAAACAAAACAGTAATTAGGTGCAATGTGTGTGCAGTCGCGGTCACATTTATGATGTTCTGTATTTAACTGTCAGCATTTTAAGCCCCCCACACACACAAACATTGCCCCATGCCAAGAACAGAAAATGGGGACAGAATGTGTCAACTCTTAAACAACTATTATGCCTATCACACTCTTCTCTTCTCTACCCTTCTCTACCCTCATCTCATCTCATCTCTCTGTAGTCTACCCCTGCTCCAAGCAGCTACAATGTGAGTGAGTCATTTGAGAAGACTTACGGCCGACCATCCTTCTCAGAACCCCGGAGTGAGGGAGCCAAGAAACGACGGAGCTGCTTCCTTTCTGCTGCCCCACGTGAGGTTTCCTTCCTACAATACGACCCCAATGGACCAGGTATGACAGCCAAGAGAGAGAGAGAGAGAGAGAGAGAGAGAGAATCATTGACCAATACCAACATTTTGCGAAGTGGGTGGCACTTGGCATTATAAGAAATGGCCAATATCTACCACAAAGTGAGCGTAGTCTACTACAGTATAGATGGGTTTCCGCGCAACGTCATCACAGAGCAGAGTGCGCAATCTGCGCATGCTTGGGGTAGAACGAACCGGAAGCGCCCATCACTCTGTTGTTTTGTTCGGGATTTAGATAATAGCAGCATAATGCTGCTATTATAGGCATAATAGGCATAATGCTGCTATTATATACAAACAGATCCAACTTCCGACAAATCATTTTTATTGAGTAAAGAAGATATTACAAACTGCATAATTTAATCTACTTTCATTAAACCCGGTGAAGACCATTTATTTTATGAATGTACAATGGCCAGAGCTGCTGCGGGTAATAGCGCCCTCTATAGGCTCATCCCTCCACTGCGCACGCATCATCCTGTCATGTTTACAAACAGGAAACCCATCTATGCAATTCCCATGAAGAATGTTAACAAAGCTGTATTCAGGTAAAGGTTAAATGTAGAGCAATCATGTGGGATCATTTATTTATAAAACCCACAGACAGAGTTAAACACTTTCTAACTGCCATCCATATTTGTGGCATTTTATTATAGGCAAATATTTTCAAACATGTGCTAGTTTCGCTAAACTAGCACATCTATTTCCCCTATTCTTGTGCACCACTGTCATACAATGTACAATAAAGCCTAATGAAAAAATATAAAAAGACGGAATATGGAGATACAAGGTTTCTGCCCGAAAGCGACGATATGCAAAACAAAACAAAAATCCAAACAAAACGTAAAAAAATAAAAATAAAGTAAGAGAGTCAACATATGTTTCGTAATCCTAACAACTGCTCTCCCTGAATGTCTCAACAATGCTGAACATGCACTGAACCAAACAGCCCCGCCCATTCAGCATGATCCGCTCCTATTAGTGTCATCTCTATGGGCCCCTAACCCAATATTTACCTCAATTACACTCCCATTGAAAAATGTTGTTTCAAAATGTGATAGATTCATGACTTATTTGGATAATTTATGAGCAGCCCTGTTTCACCGAGGGACTCAACCCGCAAGGCTCCCCAAACCATTTGACCAAAAAACAATTTGCATATAAATAGATTTGGACTGTTTGCAAAAGTGTTTCTTTCCAGCCGACCGACACACACCCTCTTGTACTGGCAGGCAAGCACGAGCACACACACACACACACACACACACACACACACACACACACACACACACACACACACACACACACACACACACACACAAAATGTACAATGCACAATGCCGACATACACAAGAACAGGCAGGCAGGCACTCATGTGCACATACACAACCCCCCCCCCCCCCCCCCCCCCCCCCCCCCCACACACACACACACACACACACACACACACACACACACAAACACAGGTGTGCGTCTGCATGTGCAAGCTTGCACTCACACTTGCTTACACACACACAAAGTCATTTTGCCGATTATCTAATTTGCATTTATACTGTAGATAGGTAAAGGAACATTGTCATTATTTTTCTCATTGTGTCCCTTCACCTGCGATCACATTTCTGATGTCCTGTTAATGGAAAATATATTTAACCATTCAGCATTTTAAGCCCCATTATAAGTGTGTGCGTGTAATCTGTATGGATGGGCGATTCTGTTTGTGTTTTTATGCATACGCATGTCAATGTCTCCTTGCTTGCCTGATCATGTATGAAAGAACCAATGAACTTGGCGCACACGCGCACACACGCACGCACGCACGCACGCACGCACGCACGCACGCACGCACGCACGCACGCACGCACACACACACACACATTTCTGTGATCATTACAGTATGTTTCAATGTGTGTGTATGTGTTTGTCAGGCCCAGGCCAGTACAGCCCCAGTATGAAGTCCTCTCCTCAGATGGCTCTGATCTCATTCAGGGAAGACAGATTCAAAGCCCCCAAGAACAACACCCCTGGACCTGGAGCTTATCAGGTACAGACCGTGAACTTAACATACAGCACATGCCTTTGACAGAGGCACATGTATCCCACAGCTAAATCTACAGTGTCCTTTTATGTCTGAGTTATGTCGGAACATTTTTTTTTTTTCACTGTACATTTACTGACCTTGGGCTGTACAAAAGAAACTAGACAAATGTGCTCCTCGGAGCACAGGTCTCCGCCAGGGCAGGTAGCTTACAGTATTGTGGGCCAGCAATGTTTCACGGCCATCGGATGCTGCGTTCATGATTTGAGGCATTTTGTTCAAAACGGGCCACTCCTGCAAACTTTGGAAGCCAATCTTAATCTTAGCATCAGGATGGAATGTGAAAAATCGGACAGATCCGTCTTGATCACATGACTATAGAGATGATGTTTACCGATTGGCGTGATGTTTGGACAAAATCTGTAGGAGTATCAAAACATTTCTTTTGCAAACATCGGCCTCCTGGTGGCGCTATAACAGGCCGATGTAGAAAACTTGGGGCAGTGGTTCTTCCTTGGCCTCCAGAGAGTGTGCATGCACAGTTTCATGCCGATCGGTCCAACGGTGCCGGAGATTAGCTGCTCACAGACGGACGGATGGACACACAGACTGACACACGGACGGACAGGTGCGAAAACATAGTCTCGGCCACGCCTCCGGCCTGGCGGAGACATTTAAAGAATCAAGCAGAAGAGTGCACTTTGTGGTCTATATAAGGTTCTTTTCATAGTGTGAAAAAAAATAAGTTCATGTATAGCAAGCTGCAAATAACACGTTGGCATAGATAAATGCACTGTGTACTTTTTTCATATACAGTACTATATAACGTGACCTTACTTCATGGTTTGAACTTAATTTCCTTTGCAAGTAAAGTCTCTCTCTCTCTCTCTCTCTCTCTCTCTCTCTCTCTCTCTCCCACTCTCTCTCAGTTAAAATTATATCTGTGGGATATGGATTTAGAGCTTTACAGACGCTGGTAAATGTATGAGAAATGATAGGGAGATCTCTTCCTTCCAATCTCTGGTGACTTAGCTGAAGCTAACCCACAAAATCCAAACTGTGATTTACAACCTTGCCTGCATGTAGGTAAATTTGGGACACAAGCGTCCCAACACGTCACGAGCCAGGGGTTGAATATACAAATACATTTATAGTGTATATCTATATACAGTATATATACTAGAGGTTCAGGCCGCTATGCGGCCCTCATACCTACGTCACACCTACGATACATCTCCTATCGGGTTTGTTTATGGTTATGTCTGAGTCAGAGTGACGTGGCCGTGGTCCTGCCTATGTTTGGGCGTATCGGGTTTGTTGATGGCTATGTCTAAGTCGGAGTGACTGGTCCGGCCGGCCCACCCTCCCATTAGCCAATTTTATTATATATATATACTGTATATAGGGTTGAACCGGTGACCTTCGATTTTCCTTTCTGTCTCTCTCTGTCTCTCTCTCTTTGTCTTTCTGTCTGCTGTCTGACATTGTATCTCAGGGCCGGCGTCACAGGGGGGCATGAACCGGACCATCTCACCCCCTCAGTCAAGACTGCCAGTTAATAAAACAAACCTTCTGGTACTTTTTAATTAATAACGTTCGGCATCAAGCCATCCTCAGCGTGTTAAGAAAGTGGTCAGTGGTGTTGTGTGTACCAAGAGGGACTGATAGACAGACAGACAGACAGGACAAGGACTTCAGCTGCTGTCGGTTAAAAATAAATAATAACCCCCCCACCGTTGTCGGCTAGCGCCGGCTCTGTTGTATCTGCTCTGCAGGGGTTTCAGTATACAGTATATATATATAAACAGTGTTTTGTATGGCTTTGTGCACATGCAGCAAAGGCAAAATTCTGCACATTCTTTTTTTTATAGACATTTTTACAACCTTCTCCTTCTCTGCATGGATACATGCTCCTGGATGTTCTTTTATCTCTCTCTCTTCTCTGTTTCACACCATTTGTCCCTCTCTCTGCTCCATTTCTCTCTGTTATGAAGAGAAAGTATAGCTGTGGGAATTCTTCTTCTACCATTGCTAGTAAAACTGTTCAAGTGTCTGATAATCATCCCGTCCTCTCCTCTCCTCTCCTCTCCTCTCCTCTCCTCTCCTATCCCATCCCCTTAATCCGAATCAGAATCAACTTTATTGTCACATCACAGGGTTACAGGTGTAAAACAGTGGGTGAAATGTTGTTTTTGTGCAAGGCAAGCTACATCATTTTGTTATTTCCATAAAAGTGAAAGGGAAGAAGAAGAAGGGGGGGGGGGGGGGGTAAGTACCTGAGGTAGGACATAAGGTGCAGGAAGTATCTGAGGTAAGACATCAAAACATGACTTATTTTCCATCAATTACACATCCCATGAAGCATTGAATTCATGGAGATGTTTTTGTTTTTGTCTCATTCCTAAGCCAATACTTTGATGACCGGCGAAGTGTCCGGTAGAAGACACAAAGAGTCTCCTACCTAGTCTCCTATTGACCTGGTCAACAAATTATTGGCTTAGGAATGCGACAAAAACTGAAAAGAATGTATTCAAGGCTTCATGGGGTGTGTAATTGATAGAAAATACGGGTGAACTACTCCTTTAAGGTGTGAGAATTTAAAAAATCAGCGCGTTGGGTTACATGGGATTATGGTCAGAATCATAATAATTTTGTTATCTCCATAAGAGAAAGGGGAACAGAAGAAAGGGGGGGGCAAGGGGAAGAGAGGGAGAGAGATAAAAACAACAAATTATCTAAAAGTGTCAGCACGTGTTGACCACATAGTCCACATAGTCCAAGTCACTGTCCCTGGTATAATCCACAGATAGGTCCATGAGGAAGAGAAAAAAGGTCCAAGTCCAGCCTGACGACAGGTGATCATGCCTAGTTCAGCAGTCATAGCCATGTGGAAGCTGTTCATGAACCTGGTGGTGTTGCCATTGATATGGTAGGCCTCCTTGCCCGGCCGCGGTCGGTTTAGGGGTATGAACAGTTTGTGGCTGGGGTGGTGCCTGTCCTTAGCTCCTCTCCCATTATGCACTCTGTCAGCTCCTCGGTCTGGTCGACGTTGAGGACGAGGTCGTTCTCCCGGCACCAGAGTGCCAGTGAGTTGATCTCATCACAATCCGGCCTATCACTGTCTTGTCGTCCGCGTACTTGATGATGGTGTTGGAGTCATGTGTGGCTGTACAGTCATGCGTGTACAGCGAGTAGAGGAGAGGGCTCAGGACGCATCCCTGGGGTGCTCCAGTGTTGAGGGTCAGGGGGTTAGATGTGATGCTGCCCATTCTCACCACCTGATGTCGCTTTGACAGGAAGTCTAGTATCCAGTCGCACATGCGTGGGTTTAGCTCTATAGGTCTCGGAGCTTTGTGTCAAGCTTTGCTGGGACAATGGCGTTGAATGAATGAACAGCTGGTCCACAAACAGCATACGTACATATTTGTCCTTCAGTTTCTTATCATCCATGTATGAGAGGATGGTGTGGGGAGCCATGGCAATCCCTTTTCATTCTGCTGCTCCTCCATCTAGCCCTTACAGACAGAGAGAGAGAGTGTGTGTGTGTGTGTGTGTGTGTGTGTGTGTGTGTGTGTGTGTGTGTGTGTGTGTGTGTGTGTGTGTGTGTGTGTGTGTGTGTGTGTGTGTGTGTGTGTGTGTGTGTGTGTGTGTGTGTGTCAGGGCGTAGCTAGACCCACCAATTAAATGCAACTCAGTACTCAGATGACACCTGTCACTGCAGAAGTCACATAAGATATTACCGACTCCATTTATCTGCCGGTAATGTCACTCAACGCGACTTGACTCCAATCTATATGCTACTGTACATCGACACAGACTATATACGTAACCTTGTTAGTGAAATAAATGTGCTATTCTTGATGTACCTCCCCTGCCTTTCTATACATAAATTTCTTGCGCAAGACTGACAGAATCTTCGTTTGCGATGTGTGAGGTGTCATGGAACAGTTTAGATTGACAAAAATAAATACTAAAACAGAGCAGCTCTTTGACAGTGAAACTCTGCTCTAAGCTCTCGTTGTGGTAATGACCTCTGCTCCTCCAAATCTATGAGACGTGTCTAGGCAGACTCTGAATGGGAACTCAGTCAAACAGAATAGACAAAATAAGGCACAGACAAATTCACAGTTTTAGAAGAATTGGTGATATATTTCTGATATCAAAAAGGAGCCTCAAACTTACATTTAAGCAGGACAAGAAATGTATGCAACCGCCAGTCTGAACTCAAGGAACACACTGAAAGGTTACAGGTTTTATACAAGTGACTTCAAACAATTCTCACAGCACCTCCTGGCCCACATGGACACCAATCACTCGGCTCATCCTCAGACTTGTTAATTTGTCACCTTAGCATGTGAAGTGAAACAAAAGAATGCAAATGTCTCTGTTAGGAGACAGGGTGTCTAGCAGGCAACCATTCCTAAAGCAGGGTGGAGCCCCAAGCAGAAGAACATCTTCATTTTAAATGTTAATGTTCAAATATCCTTGACATTTCCCCCATTTTAACATTTAAAATACCTTTACACAACATTACTCATAGCGACATATCACAGGGATAGGTGAAAAACCCATATTCAACTTTACAGGAAAATTCCTAACCAGCCTACCAAACAGATACGACCACCTTTCCGGCCAACGATATGTAGAAGTTCAACAAAACAAAAATGCATAGGGAAAAAGTCCATTCATGAACAGAAAAATACAGTTACAAAATACAGTTACAGATCACAAAAGAAAATAAAAACACATAAGCTCCGAAAAGTTCCTCCATCATGGGTCCCCTAGTCCATTGTTCCAGCCAACTCTTGCAGTAGGGAAAAAGCAATTGTAGAGCAAAACTTCGCAATCATCGAAAAGGTCAGGTCCAGCCAGTGAATGTCCCGTTGGCCATCCAATAAACGCTGTAGAACACACCAGCACTGGTTCACGGTCGTCCACGTCCGCGGCGCTCTGTGAAGAGTGGATCCACATCCTTGGGGGAGAACGCAGGTAGCTGTTTGGAGTCAGACACGAACATCCAGACCACAGGCAGAAATGGACACTTCACACCTAACCCATCTGCTCCACCTGCAAGGAAAGAGAAAACAATGTTTTTAAAAAACCCACATATGGTTGAACACAATATAGAAAATTATTTCACTTCCTAGAAAAAAACACTTAACGTGCAAAAGCAAACCACCGATACTATACCACACAAGTTGCCAAACCAGTATTCAGTACGTCCAATCTCCTTCTCTCAGAGCAAGCACTCCAACGGACCTTAAAAGAAAACTTAAAATAGCATTGTTAACATCACTCAACTAACCCTATCACCTTAAATTCTCACTACTTGTAAAACAAGCCAAACATTTTCTGCAGGTATAATAAACTTCACTGGGACCATATGTAGTGATGCAGCCCTGGCTAGCTTTATATTACTAAGAGAGAAGAAACCATTAGATAAAAACACACATTTAATAGAAATCTAAGTTGAAACAGAAACTGCACAATTCACTCAACTGTTACAAAATTAAAACATACTTACCCCCACAGCTTGGACGCCCAGAAAGTTTCACTCTTCCTCGTACCAAAGAAATTACAACACAATACTTTCCGACGCGCATGCCAATAGTTTAGGAATTAGTAATATTAGTAATTAGTTGTTAGTCACAGAAGGACACAAGATAAACACTCATAACATAGCAATATGAATTCACATCAAAATAACAGTCAGCCTCCCACGCATTAAATTCTGCAACCCTAAAGGAAACTGGGGACATTATAAAACAATCAACACATCATATATACATAACCTTTTCCTTATGTTCAAAACCTGGAGAAGAACACTTTAAGCAAGATATTAAGACAAGGAAAAACATCTCAATTTAGTACGGTCAATCTTTGCTCGTGAGGCGTCCCTCAGAGAGCAAAAACTCTTAAAATGGCTTACAAGGCGTCAACGTCGCATTCTCTCGCAAAATGACCAGGCTGATGACAGTTCCAACATAACCACTCATCTAATGTGGTCACATCAGCCGGACCACCATTATCTGGAGCATAGAATTCCAATTGAGCCATTAGCAGTCTATCACCCGTGGCTTTTGACTTTTTCAGTTGAAGAATTTCTTCTTCTCGTATTATCGTGTCCGCGTGCAGACAGTATTTCTTCACATCATTCAATCTGGCACTTTGCCATGCAATGCAATGTCTCACAAAGACTGCTCGCACCTCAGGGAGGAGCCCATCCACCAGAGTTTGAATGAACTGTCTTTCCCATGACGAATCTACTGCAATGTCTGTGCATTACCGCTGTGTGAATTAAAAACAGGCAATTTCCTAGCGAAATAATCATCAAATGTTTCATTTGGCTTCTGCACACATGAGTAGACCGTTGTCATGTTAATTACTGGTTTAAATGTATCCTCAAATGCAGTGGCTAGGGCAGCTAACTGTGTCTGATAAGGAGACGCTCCATCAGCTGACCAGGTCGCGTTCGAATTCCACGTCACAGGTTTTACTTCCCCCCAAAGGAGACCTAATTTAGTAATACACACGTGCTCTAGTTCTGCAGAAGTCGGACTACATTGGGCTGTCATTTTCTTAAAAGCAGTGGCAAATGTTACACCATTGCTCCTTGGGTCTGGCAGTGAACTTACTATTGCCTGAAGTTCTGCTATTTTCCAAGGCCTATAAACCCTCTGGATACCCCCCTGGCCATCCGGGCATTCCAACATTGGAAGAAGCATGTTGCTTCCAACCAGTGACAACTGCGGCTGGTATGATAAGCCAGATCTGGAAATGCTTGAATATTGACCAAGAGGTGCTACAGATCCTGGAAAAACATGGCTTCTTTCTATCAGGCCACTTGTGCTCACGGATTTAGATGGGAATCTAGAACTCTCTTGAATTTAGTCCATTATATTACTATATGATGGGGGCGCCAACAGCTGAGACTCAGCGGCAGCGCCGGGTGTCGGCAGCTTCTCTGGAAATGCTGGAGTAGGCACCAGGAGTGGGGCTCCCAGCTGTGAGCCCTGACTGTGAGGGGGGGTTACTGTCACTAGACAATCAACTTTGTGCATCTTTGTCCCCACCCCCCTTCGAGAGTTGGCCGTCTCCTCCCATAGCTTTAACCCATCGAGCTGTTTATTCCATTTAGCATTTAATTTAGCACAAGCAGACCCTTTGCTTTTATCAATTTTTTCTCCAAACTCTTTTGCCATCTTTTTCCTCAAAGATCGGAGCACAGGCTGTTTAAAGCTTCCATGTTCAGGAAAACCATAATTTTTATGCCATTTTGGCAGAAATGCAACCCCTTTAACTCCAAATTTGTCATGCACAATCCTTGCAGGACCCTGATATTCCTTCTTATATGCAAGTATTGCCCCCATGTTAAATTTAAAGCTCTCAATATGCAATTTAATATTATTACTACTATTATTATTATTGTACGCACTCAACCTAGGCGATATTATTTATATAATGTCTTATTTAATTAATGCTGTTCAATTTACTATAGTAAGTATTAAAACTCAAAGTATTAAAACTCAAATAATTCTGCCAAAATATATGTATATATAAATCAAGGCAATCTCTATTACAGACAACAAAAGGGACTTTCTTCTTGCAGGTTTCGTTCATAAATGGGAGGCAATTGAAAAATTCCTCCTCTAACAGACATAAACCAAGCCTCAAGAAAAATTAAAAGAACACTGTGTTGCTGAAAAGAACTTCCAAAATATCACAACAAAGTATAAAGACAAATGTACTTTGACTCACAAACAAACAAACATTCACTCAGCGCTTTTCATTGCTTTGTTAGCAAAAGGACCCTAGGCAAGGATAAACCTCCCTTTCTATAGTAGCTACTGAAGGCAAAACTTACGTCTCCCTTAGACCATTCAACTTGTATAGATGCAGCAAAATTAATGAATAATTCCCTGATCTACTTACTTGATTAGCAGCAGGTAAAAGAATAAAAACGAACAGACTGCATCACCACAAACAAAAACACCAGGAGACTGAACAACGTCGGCTTACATTAAGAAGCGTATTTCGTCTGACTACAAAAAGGCAAAACGCTGAATCAACCTACCTAATGAAAATGCTTACACTACAACAGTCAGAACTTCTCCACAACCTAACCCTCTCTATCAATATGAAGCGATATACTATATCCTTCAGTCTGAATGTCTATTAACACTAAACAATACAAACAAAGACATCACCAACACACTCCAAAACCACTGAACCACAGTCTGCCTTATACCAGCTACCCAAACAGATTTCACCAGAATTTACCGCTTGTGCTTGACTGAACAGTAAAAGATTGTCCTTACCCCCCACTGTACAGTCAAACACCGCGCCGCAGCAAAATCCAAGCCCAAAAGCAACGGCAAAGGACCTCCAAATGTCTAGGCAGACTCTGAATGGGAACTCAGTCAAACAGAATAGACAAAATAAGGCACAGACAAATTCACAGTTTTAGAAGAATTGGTGATATATTTCTGATATCAAAAAGGAGCCTCAAACTTACATTTAAGCAGGACAAGAAATGTATGCAACCGCCAGTCTGAACTCAAGGAACACTGTAACGGAGGTCCTCTTAATCTCCGTTACGTTACAGGACTTTGGGATATGTTCATGTATATGGCGGGGGACACACAGTTATACATGGTATGATATTGCACATGATAAATAAGTAGGAGACAAGTAATGGATTATAATTATAATCTTTATTATCTGTTGGCATGTATGTGTGTTCCAGAGTCAGACATCGGGGGAGGGGTCACCTGTGAAAGACAAACAGCAGAGTTAGAGTAGTTATGCTATGGGCTCTAAGAATAAATGTTATTGCTATGTTTCTCAACTTACCTTTCCTTTCCTGTCTCCTACTCCCAGGGTGCAGCATTAAAAGAGTCCCCGGGGAAACAACAGCTGCTTTTATAGTTCCGGGAGGGTTCCATCAGATAGGATTGTGCCAGGGGTGGGGAAAATGTTATATAGTTATGTTTGTGGGTTATTGTGGGGTTTGGGGATGGTAGTTAATTTAGATCAGTTAAGTGATGTCATATTGTGGTTTTCATAGTAGGTATATTGCTGGGGTTGGTATGCGGGGGGGTTTATGGGAAATTATTATGATAGAGCAACCCTGTAGTTGGTAGCACCTGAGGGTGGGGAGTATAAAAGGCTGCTTTCTATGCAGTCTGTAAGTAGGGCTGGTCAGAGTAACATGTGCCCAGAGGACATGATTTTATTGTTAGGATGTATATTATGAACACTGTAACTTTTTGGAATAAAGGCCCACCAAGTGGATTTTATATATTTCCTGCCTCTGCCTCCTCACTTCTGGTCATGACTGCTCGGTCAATCTAACAAGTGGTGTCGGAAGTGGGATTTTTTATTTTTTTTGACCTTGGTGAGGAGGTGAAGATGAGGAGAGGAGGAAGAAGAAATGAGGAACAGGAGGAGCCTGATAACGTAGAAGTGATGTCGGGAACTGACCAGGGGGCCACGGCAGTCCCCACCGGGGACACGCTGGAGGAGCTGTCTGGCATGATGAAAACTTTCATGAAAACTCAAGCAGCCAGAGAACAGAAGCATGACAAAGAACTGTCTCGCCAGGAGTTGAGATGGACAAATTTGGAGCTCCAGTTTCGCCAGATTGAGGGCCGAGTACAGGAGATGAGAGGAGAGGACGACGAGGAGCTAGAACTTGGAACGATGGACGATGATGACGGTGGGGGTGATGATGATCTGGAGGTGAGGCCCAGGCGCAGGTCACCTGTACATCGAGACCCAAAACTGTTGCCACTGTCTCCCGGAGATGACATAGAACAGTTTTTAACCACATTTGAAAGAATGGCGCGCGTTTGCCGTTGGCCTCCAGATGAGTGGGCTGTCCGTCTGGTCCCCCTCTTGACGGGGAAGGCCCGTAGTGCATACGTGCTCATGGACATGGCGGACTCAGAAAACTACAAGAAGGTGAGAAAGGCGATTCTTGTCAAATATGAAATCACCCCTGAAACTTATCGACAGAGATTTCGTGCCTTGAACATCCAGTCGGGTGAGACACCCTGTGAGCTATACGCCCGCCTGAAGGACATGTTTAACAAGTGGGTCCGAATAGAAACCACCACCATTAAAGACATGGCTGAACTTTTGATCCTTGAGCAGTTCCTGAGAATGGTGCAGCCAGAAATGGAAGTGTGGATTCGGGAGCATGATCCAAAGACTGCTGATGAGGCTGCCCGCCTTGCGGAAGTGTTCCTCTCTGCCAGGAGGGGCCGCCAAAGCTTTGCCGCCAACCAGAGTGGTCCCCCCGGTTGGAAAAGTAAGTCCTATGGGGATGAGAGGGGTGGTCATGGTCAGGCCCAGAGTAGAAACTCCAACAATAGGCAGGACCCCCCATTTAGACCCACCTATACCAAAAAGCCAGATAGGCCAGAGCTGAGGTGCTATCAATGTGATGAGTTAGGCCACACCCAGTACTCATGTCCTGTTGCTAGACAGAATAAAACTTCTCTTCACTGCTCTGTTCCTAGACCTACTGGGTTAACTGCTGTCAGTCAGGAAAGAGGTCGTATGGTGTCAGTGCTTATAAATGGTCAGCGGGAGAACGCACTTGTAGATTCAGGCAGTTTTCAGACTGTAGTGCGATCCAGCCTAGTCCCCAGAGAACAGTGGACTGATGACAGGGCTAACATTAGCTGTATCCATGGAGACGTAAAGGCCTACCCCACTGCTGAGGTCTATTTGACAGTGGAAGGGCAGACATTTCTTCTTTCAGTGGCACTAGCACCCAAGCTCCCATATCCGGTCATTTTAGGACTTGATGTTCCCACTTTATTAGATTTTTTACAACCCACAGAGCCACAAAATAGCCTGTCTAGTCACAAGTCTTTTACTCCCATTGAAACTGTGTCTGCAGTAGAAGTGGCCCAGGAGTCAGTGCTCTGTAAGGTCGAGTTGGAGGAGGATTCAGGGACCATATCAAAGTCCTGTAATGTGGCCACTAGGGCGCAGAGTGCAAGGGAGGCCCTCAGGGAACTACCGTTTTATGACGCTGAGCTGAAGGCAGGTCCAGAGAAGCCACTACGGTCCAAGACCCAAAAGCGAAGGGAAAAATTTTTGGGTACCCCTAGGGAAAGCGCAGAGTTGCCCAAACCCGACCACCCCTTAGACATGGACATTCCCCCTGATGTAGGTGTACTGCAGCGACAGGATCCTACACTGAAGTTATGGTTTCAGAAAGTATCAGAGGTTGAGGGGCGCAAACAGGCAAGGGTAGGCTGTTTGGAGGGAGCGACCTACGTAATTAAGAAAGGCATTCTGTACCAGTGTCAGGGCAGTAGTGAGGCCTTAGCATTACCCCAGTCCCTCAGGCATACAGTCATGGAGATTCAGTTCCTTGGGCCTTGGGCATATGGGGTTTTACAAAACATTGCGCAGAATCAGTAGCCGATTTGCATGGCCAGGTATGTACACCCAACTTTCACACTTTTGCAGCTCATGTGACACATGTCAGATTACCTCAAGGAGGAGAGTAGCGAAGGCCTCCTTACAGCCATTGCCCATTATTGAAACGCCCTTTGAAAGGATAGGCATGGATGTAGTAGGACCTTTAGAAAGGAGCGCCTCAGGTAACCGTTTCATTTTAGTTATTTGTGACTATGCCACTCGTTACCCAGAGGCATTTCCCCTGAGGTCAGTCAAAGCCAGACACGTGGCAAATTGCCTATTACAGTTGTTCTCCAGGGTAGGAGTAGCCAGAGAGATCCTCACTGACTGTGGAACTAATTTCTTGTCTAAATTATTGCAACAAGTGTATCAGCTGTTAGGTGTAAAAGGGATTAAAACCACCCCCTATCATCCCCAAACGGACGGGCTTGTTGAGCGGTACAACCAGACCCTAAAGGATATGCTGCGCAAGTTTGTGTCTCAAACAGGCTCCGACTGGGACCAGTGGTTGCCATACCTTCTTTTTGCCTACCGTGAGGTGCCACAAGCTTCTACTGGGTTCTCCCCTTTTGAACTGCTTTATGGACGGCAGGTGAGGGGGCCCCTGGACCTGTTGAGGGACTACTGGGAGGAGCCAAAGGGGCCAGGGGAGGATGTTGTTTCATACGTGGTGAAGATGAGGGAAAGACTGGAGAAGATGGCTGCTCTGGCAAAAGAGAACATGGTCACTGCTCAAGAGAGACAGAAAACGTGGTATGACAAGAATGCCAGGGAAAGGGTCTTACAACCAGGACAGAAAGTACTGCTGTTGCTACCGTCATGTGAAAGTAAGCTGCTGGCAAAATGGCAGGGGCCTTATGAAGTCACCAAACAGATCGGTAAGGTCACCTATGAAATCTATATGCCAGACAGAGTGAAAAAACATCAAAACTTTCACATTAACCTGTTAAAAGAATTCCATGTCCATCCAGATCCAGAGCCAGTTGTACAACAGTTCCTCATCCGACCTGCGGTGGTGGAGGAAGTGGAGGAGCTGGTGTTCCCGACCAGCACAGCAGAACCCAGCCCAGTGGATGTGACTCATCTCACAACCCCACAGCAGGAGGAGATGAAAGCTCTCCTAGATCCTCGGCTGTTCCAAGAGCGACCAGGGTTCACCAATCTAGTCCACCACAACATCTACCTTGAAAAGGTGGCACCCAGCCGGAAGAGAAGCTACCGTATCCCAGAGCGGTTAGTGCCAGCCTTGCAGCAAGAGATACAGATGATGTTGGAGATGAAAATCATTGAAGAATCGAACAGTGAGTGGTGCAGCCCTGTGGTCCTGGTGCCGAAGAAGGACGGCTCTTTAAGATTCTGCATTGACTTCAGGCACCTAAACTCCATTTCTAAGTTTGATTCATACCCGATGCCCAGAATTGATGAACTGCTAGAGAGGGTGGGTAAGGCAAAGTTTATCAGTACATTGGACCTGAGTAAAGGGTATTGGCAGGTGGCCTTAGCACCAGAAGCCAAATCACTGACTGCCTTTACAACACCTTCTGGTCTGTTCCAGTTTCGAGTTATGCCATTTGGCCTGCATGGTGCCCCTGCAACATTCCAGAGGCTTATGGACCAGGTCCTGCGAGATGTCTCTGGATTCTCTGCAGCCTACCTTGACGATGTGGTGGTCTTTAGCCAAACCTGGGAAGAACATCTGGCCCACCTACAACAGGTCCTCCATCGGATCAGGGCTGCTGGGCTGACAATCAACCCCCGTAAGTGCGTATTGGGGAAAAGGGAAGTGGAGTACCTAGGTTACGTCATTGGGGGCGGAGTCATCCGACCTCAAGTGAGTAAGGTGGAGGCTATTTCATCTTATCCTATCCCAACCACGAAGAGGAGACTAAGGTCCTATCTGGGGCTAATTGGTTGGTATCGCAAATTCATACCGCACATATCAGAGCGAGCTGCTGTCTTGACAGACCTAACTAAAGACTCTGCACCAACCAAGGTCCGGTGGACTGAAGAAAGTGACAAAGCCTTCAGAGACTTGAAACAGGCAATCAGTACCGAGTCCGTTCTACACAGTCCAGATTTTAACCAGCAGTTTACCCTTCAGACAGATGCCTCGGGGGTGGGCCTTGGGGCTGTGCTTTTACAGGAAGCGGAAGGGGAGCTGAAACCGGTTTTGTTCCTCAGTCGGAAGCTGCTGGACCGTGAGACCCGGTACTCAACAATTGAGAAGGAGTGCCTGGCCATGAAGTGGTCTATTGAGACGCTGAGATACTACTTGCTGGGGCGCAAGTTTATCTTGGAGACAGATCATCGGGCACTCCAATGGTTACATAAGATGAAGGATGCAAATATGCGCATTGCTGGATGGTACCTTTCTTTGCAACCCTACAACTTTACTGTCAAGTACCGGCCAGGGAAGTCCAACCAGGTAGCGGACTGGTTGTCCCGTAGGTCCGAATGTTGAGGTACTGTGCTTCTGGGGGGAGAGGGGGAAGGTAATGTAACGGAGGTCCTCTTAATCTCCGTTACGTTACAGGACTTTGGGATATGTTCATGTATATGGCGGGGGACACACAGTTATACATGGTATGATATTGCACATGATAAATAAGTAGGAGACAAGTAATGGATTATAATTATAATCTTTATTATCTGTTGGCATGTATGTGTGTTCCAGAGTCAGACATCGGGGGAGGGGTCACCTGTGAAAGACAAACAGCAGAGTTAGAGTAGTTATGCTATGGGCTCTAAGAATAAATGTTATTGCTATGTTTCTCAACTTACCTTTCCTTTCCTGTCTCCTACTCCCAGGGTGCAGCATTAAAAGAGTCCCCGGGGAAACAACAGCTGCTTTTATAGTTCCGGGAGGGTTCCATCAGATAGGATTGTGCCAGGGGTGGGGAAAATGTTATATAGTTATGTTTGTGGGTTATTGTGGGGTTTGGGGATGGTAGTTAATTTAGATCAGTTAAGTGATGTCATATTGTGGTTTTCATAGTAGGTATATTGCTGGGGTTGGTATGCGGGGGGGTTTATGGGAAATTATTATGATAGAGCAACCCTGTAGTTGGTAGCACCTGAGGGTGGGGAGTATAAAAGGCTGCTTTCTATGCAGTCTGTAAGTAGGGCTGGTCAGAGTAACATGTGCCCAGAGGACATGATTTTATTGTTAGGATGTATATTATGAACACTGTAACTTTTTGGAATAAAGGCCCACCAAGTGGATTTTATATATTTCCTGCCTCTGCCTCCTCACTTCTGGTCATGACTGCTCGGTCAATCTAACAAACACACTGAAAGGTTACAGGTTTTATACAAGTGACTTCAAACAATTCTCACAGCACCTCCTGGCCCACATGGACACCAATCACTCGGCTCATCCTCAGACTTGTTAATTTGTCACCTTAGCATGTGAAGTGAAACAAAAGAATGCAAATGTCTCTGTTAGGAGACAGGGTGTCTAGCAGGCAACCATTCCTAAAGCAGGGTGGAGCCCCAAGCAGAAGAACATCTTCATTTTAAATGTTAATGTTCAAATATCCTTGACAGACGCCACTTTCTAAAAATGGTTCGAGTTTTGTGCGCGTGTGTGTGTGTGTGTGTGTGTGTGTGTGTGTGTGTGTGTGTGTGTGTGTGTGTGGGGGGGGGGGGTAGCCTGGTTCCAGACCTCAGAGTGACTATTCACTACTTTCTTTACCTCGTCCCGCCCATTTTCCTGTCATGGAAAATGCTAAATCTGAAGAGAGAAAGGGAGAGGAAGTGGAGAAGACACTGAGAACGAGGCAATAAGGGAAGAGATTGTTAAATTCAACAGGCAAAATAAATCTGTCTGATGTTCTAGGCCTGCACCCCGAAGCGAGCAACTGTGTAATATCATGATTATCTGTTTGAGTATTCACCTCTGTGTGTGTGTGTGTGTGTGTGTGTGTGTGTGTGTGTGTGTGTGTGTGTGTGTGTGTGTGTGTGTGTGTGTGTGTGTGTGTGTGTGTGTGTGTGTGTGTGTGTGTGTGTGTGTGCGCGCGAGTGTGTGCGTGCATGTGTGCGTGCATGTGTGCGTGCATGCATGCGTGTTTGTGTGTGGGATGCCTGCCTTCTACTTCTTCTATGGCATTAGACCATAGTGAGGGTTCATTTACCATTTCCATTATGCGAAGGACAAAGAGGCTACCTGCTTCTGGATAGGCCTGAAATGAAGCTAAATTAGCCTTCTTTCTCACTAGTTGAGCTTAATTTAACACAGAGGCAGAGAAATAGAGCAGGAGAACATAAAACATAGCAGAGCAATGGTCATCAAAGGGAAGACATGTTGTAGCACAATGCAACAGTTGAAAGGAGATGTAAGTGTGCAGGAGCGGATTCAGAGTAGGTTCGGGGGATGGGGGGGGGGCACATGGTTGACCAACAGTTAAATATGGGGAGTGGGGTCACCCATAGGCGACAACAAAAATGATGGACGCCGCAGACCTCTTTGTCATATGATATTTATGACTCGTGAGCACTACATACTTTACTTTATTTGTTTATTTACGGGACAGTGCACGTTAATGAACATTCAATACAGATACAAATATTGCAGGTTTGAGATGTACAGCTAGGCGCAGAATGACGAGCCAGGCAGAGATGGTTTCAAAGTTGTGCAATTTACTGATAAACCAACAGCATTTACAAACATTACTTATGACAGCATGACCTCAGGCTGGCAGATAAAACAAATACAGTATCAGGTTCTTGAACTACTACATACACTCAGTACCCACTTAGCGACAGGTAAAAACTAATGTCTAATCAACTGAAGAAATACAGCACTAAATACTAAAATACCAAACTAACAAAACCCTCCAACTACACCCCTCTCTCTTCCGTGGCCCTTTGGTTCAGTATGACAAGGTAATTGCCAGGCTTAACAAGCTGATGGACTTCAGCTGGAGTCTTGAATCTGCCTCCTGTACTGTATGTGCACTCCCCTGAAACCCCTGCCTCCAGGAAGTAGACCTCAAAGAGAGGTTGATTAATAGGATGCCCACAATGGCACAACATAACCCAATAACCAAAATAAACATCATGTATTGTATTAGCATGTTTTGTCAATCACAACAGTCAATATACATGTCTGTTTTTCAGTGAGGGGGTGTTCTTCAGCTCCCTCACAGTTTTTTTTTGCCTTTTTCTGTGCGACGGAGCTCCAGAGTGCTTGACATGCACTGAGTGAGAGGCCCTGCTCAGTGATTGTGGGTGCTCCTCTCCAAAAGTAAAACTATTTTCTGCTTGAGGCGCCCATAGCATTCCGCCAAATAATGCTGGATGCCAAAACGAGATGCTCGGCACTAGGAAGAGGAGCTCTCCAGCACACCTTTACCAGAAATGCATGACAGAAAGGCGCTGGCAGCTCAGAACGCTTTCTGAGGACACGGCCCCTGAATCAATTACCTTTTTCCTTTGTATATGTGTGGGCATGTGCTCATGCATGAGTTGTGATCACTCACATATTGAATGGAGATTGCTGTTCTGTGTATGCAATGTGAACGTGTATTGCTGGAAATTGTTTGCATGCTTTGTGTGCGCACATGCACACATGCATAAGGGATACACACACACATGCATTACATGCACACAGTTGCACACACGGTGACCCCCTGCTCGCCCTGACTCCTCAGTCTTAACCCATTGACCTTATGAAACATCCCATAATCTCCTTCATCATTGCCATGCCGATGGCATCATTATTTCCAAGGGGACTCCCCATCCACCCTGCGCCTCTTGGGCAACCCCAAGGACGACCTGGCGATGAACCCACAACCTCTTTCCCAGCAGGATCAATGCTGAGATCTGAGCCGGCCTAGCCAGTGTGTCTAAATCCTAGATCTGCCATCTTCTGCATACCGATGGAGGGGTGGGGGGGGGAGGGGGGGGGGTGTGGGGAAGGGAGAGAAAACATATCATGGCTGTTGGTCAGAAACCTTGTATCTCCATATTTCATATTTTTATGTTTTTTCATATAAATTCCCTATTTTATACTTGGTCGTATGACTTGGTCGTAAATGCTGAAAAACGCGATTGTTTGTAAACGTTCGCCTATAAAAACATACCCAAAATAGGGAGGTTGAAAGTGGTTAAGTCTGTCTGTGGGTTTTATAAATACTTAACCAGTGAGAAGTATTAACAAGAGCTTGTGACTAAATAATAACTACAACAATTTTTTCTATTTCCTGAAAAGTTACGCTTTTGGACATACAAGGTTTCTGCCTGACAGCGACGTGAGGATTTCTCTGGTGTGTGTGTGTGTGTGTGTGTGTGTGTGTGTGTGTGTGTGTGTGTGTGTGTGTGTGTGTGTGTGTTCGCGCGCGTGCGTGTGGTTTGTATTTTTATGCACTATTGAGTGTGTAGCAATGTGAATGTCTTTAGAATGCTGAATGTCTGTGTGTGTTTGTTTGTTTGTTTGTTTGTGTGTGTGTGTGTGTGTTTGTGTGTTTGTGTGTGTGTATGTGCACATGTTAGCGTGTGTTCGTGTGCAGGTTTGTGTGAGGGAGGTGATTTTGAGGTCAGACTTTGAAGCTCATGCAGGATTTCCTCTTTTTGTGCCGTTGGCGTTTTGCTGCCCCTCTCAAGACCTGGGACATGCAGAGAGTGAGAGAGACAGAGAGATAGTGTGTGTGTGTGTGTGTGTGTGTGTGTGTGTGTGTGTGTGTGTGTGTGTGTGTGTGTGTGTGTGTGTGTGTGTGTGTAGTAGTACATGTGTAGACTCAACTGCACTTAACCCTCATGCCTTCTTTCTCTTGAATACAGATCAGAGTGTGTTTCTGGTGTAGCATATGTCATGTTTACTTATGAGTGTGTGTGTGAGTGCGTGCGTATGTGCTGTGCATGCGTGCGTGTGTGTACATGCATATATGGAAATGAGAGAAAAATAGAAAAAGACATTTGAGAGGAATTTGTACATGTGTAGCACTAGCATATGCATACTACAGCACCTTTCCTTATACCATCTCTTATGCGGTAAGTGTGCTGCTCTTTGATAAGCTCCCATTTCTCTCTCTCTCTCTCTCTCTCTCTCTCTCTCACTCTCTCTCTCTCTCTCTCTCTCCCCTCTCTCTCTCTCTCTCTCTCTCTCTCTCTCTCTCTCTCTCTCTCTCTCTCTCTCTCTCTCTCTCTCTCTCTCTCTGTCAGTGCCAGCTGACCTAACAAATAAAATCCAAGTTGTGACATGTCTTCTTTCATCAACTTTAATGCATCCCCTCCCCCGAAATTACTAATTGTCAACACCTTTGCGCAAGACATTGTGAAATTGTTTAAATAAACAAGGGCAGGTATTTTGAAAAATGCAGGAACATGATGGTGAATACACAGTTTGTGTAAGGTTTGATTGGACCGTTTTATACAGCGACACGCGATAATTAGTCACTAGTACAAGTACTGTTTATTTAAACCCTTGTTCCATTTCATATATATTAATTATTTTATAAATATCACAACAAATCATAAATCAAAAGCCAGAACCTCCCAGCAGCTCCCTTCCCCAAGTAGCAAATCAATCCTACAGAGGGAAGAACACAGTCTTCTACAATTACAACACCATTGCACTGATTAGACAGAATCATAAACCTTCACACAAATCTTTAGGACTGATTGAATTTTGCAGTAATTCCGGTGCACAACTACGAAACCTGAAGGAATGTGTTCAATATGTGTGTATGTGTGGGTTTATGTTCATGCACGTGCACTTGTGTGTACTCCGTGTGTGTGTGTGTGTGTGTGTGTGTGTGTGTGCGTGCATATACATATCCATGCACTTCACATATACATGACATCAAATTTGTCATTTTTCACCCTGGCTGTTTGTCTTTCTCCAGCTGAGTCCAGGCGTCATGGATACCGTGCTGAAGGGCACCTTCAACGTTACGCTAAACAACCCTCTGGTCTCCCGCTGTTCCTCCTCTGTCCCCCATGGTCACCACATACCAGACCCCAAGGTCACCACCGGAGGCGGCCGTGTCCCTCACAACCCCTTCACCACGGTCGGCACTTCCTAGCCGCCCCCCCAGGGGTCAGCGTTCAAAGGTGAGGGGTGAATAGGTTAGAAGGGCAAAATAACATTTCATTCCATTTCAATACATTTCTTAGGCTGTTCAGTTTTTTGTTCATCAATATTTATGGTTATATCCATTTCTGTTGAATGTATAATTGATAGAGAGTGGCCCTATTTTCAATGATTGAATATTATTGAATTGTGCTGGAAGCTAGCTTATTAACTGACTGAGCTGACCCGTGGTCAGATTGTTAGCCTTTAGAATTAACCAAGCAGAGCACCGGGAAATTGAGCTGAACCATGTAGCATTTTCTCTAAATATATTTTTTTATATGAATGAACTGTCATGACATTTAGCAATGCATTCACCTGTACATTTCTGTCTATGCAAAGGGTTTTTGTGTATTTTATAGGCACAAAAGGCAAATTAATAACAAACTGCACATAAGTTCACCTGAGAGGATAAAATGACTGTGACTAAAATGAGTTTGTGACTAAATAATAACTGCATTGGATCCATTGGAACACAGGTTCTGTTTTGTTCATTTCCTGAATCTGTCCTTCGCATATCTTGAGAACCGTCCGACCGATCGACTTTACACTTATGTCATATATATGCAGAGAAGCTCAGAGCCTCTGCCTGAAGAAAAAGCCTAATATCTCCCCTAACCAAGGGGGATTCCCCTTCAGGCTAGTGGATACAATGTTTGGCCTTAGGGTCCCTTTCCCCACAGGAGACCCGGGTTAGAATCCTTAGAAAAAGGTTACAAGGTGGTCTTTATTGTTCTAGTCTGTCTTGCGTACCGGTACATTCGAGATTTCGAGTACAATCAATTTTTGTTATGGCTCTTGACATTGTAGTAGCATTTCTTATAGTTATTTTAAAAAATAACAAACATACATACACAACAACAGGTATAATAAGAAAAAAAAGAAGGGGGAATATAAGAAGCAAACAGTTTTTACCATTGTCCTTAAGGTGCTTAAGGTGCTTGAAGATGTAATGTTCTTATTCTCAGGTTAACGGCATCTTATGTAGCAGGACATAGAACTCATACAGGATACAAACGTTTGAAATTGGGAGTGATGACACAAAGACGTGAGCAGACAAATTTTAAACTGGAACGCTATAAAATTGAAGCTAATAAATAGGTACTCCCTTCTAATTGGATGAAATTGGCAAGCCACCTGAACATTTATTTTCTGTTTATTAAAGAGCTGGAGAGACAGGGACACCCCCTGTTACTGAACAAACACTTCATAGAAAGAATTATGGGGCGGCAGTGGCTCAGGGAGAGCGGCCGGATGGGAACCGTGAGGTTACCAGTTAGATTCCGGGCTCCCCCAGAGTTAGTGTCGAAGTGTCCTTGAGCAAAACACTGAACCCCTAATTGCTCCCGATGAGCAGGTTGGTGCCTTGCATGGTTTCCTCCGCCATCGGTGTGTGAATGTGTGTGTGAATGGGTGAATGTAATGCACATCTACTGTATGTAAAGCGCTTTGGATAAAAGCGCTATATAAATGCACCATGACATTTACCATTTATTACTTTCTGAATATAGAGCTTTTACCCCCCCAAAAAAAGTGTTCCCACCTTTCATGCTGTGTTGAGGAATTTAATCTACAAATGTATGTCAGCTAACTGAGCCTAAACAAAGCAAAGGTATTCCGCTTATCATGAACGAATAGTATGTATTTTAGTCTTTTTATAGTGTGTGTCCTTGTGTTGTTACTGTATGTTATGTCCTGTCTTTTCTCTGTCTGGACCCAGAGTCCGTAATAAAGTTTGAATTGCATGGGTCAATAAAGTGATATTAGAGCTCCTAAAGATTCACGGGGACACATTAGCATGCATGAATCATAAAGTCATTCATTATGGATGTTTGTGCCAAATACCAGCCGAACAGGAGTGAAAGTCATAGAGAAGACTCATAACTTATGTACCAGGACTGTAGCACGCTAATATGCTTTGCTCATTAATCAAACTCGCTCCGCCCTCTGTTTAAAGCAACACACGCATGCACACACGCAATTGGTCCCATTCCAGGTGCGATGTGTAGGGCGTCATTTTGTCTGTAAGACCTGGCTCTAACAGAGCATGGACAAGGCAGCGCAAGTTATAAACATTTTTTACAGACTGGGTCTGTCTGACTACAGCATGAAATATTAACTGTACAATGCTCTGCTGCCCTGCAACAGATGTAGCAGGGGAAAGAGAGAGATAAAGAGCGAGAGAGAGAGAGAGAGAGAGAGAGAGAGAGAGAGAGAGAGAGAGAGAGAGAGAATAGTAAAATCCAGAGTGTGACTTTAACTGAGAGTGTAAGATGGGGGAGAAACAAAGCCCCGTGGAGAACAGTTTGAGTTTTCTGTCTTTTCTGTCATGTCTGTACTGGGTATGCTGCAAAATTAATTGCCCTTTGGGATAAATAAAGTCGTCTGATTCTGAAGTATGAAGACATGATAGAGATAACAGAAAAAAAGGACACACAACGGAAGGAATGTGATGAAGAGAGAATTAACAAAATTGTTGGGGGGAGAGAACGAGGGATGTTTCTCTTATCCAGCTTTTATGTTTCAAAACCTTTCTCTTCAATCAATTTATTCAATATTTCTGCAGGAGATGAGATGACTAAAAGATGATGCTGTAATGCAATAATAATTGATACACGTTTGAAACAAGGGGCTAGCCTCCGGCTTGTAAATTGAGGCTATATAGGAAGTGTGACAGTTCAAATGGATGACCTGTAGTCTCGCTGTTTCACCGCTGTTTCACCGCTGTTTCACCGCTGTTTCACTGCTGTTTCACCGCTGTTTCACTGCTGTTTCACCGCTGTTTCACCGCTGTTTCACCCCTGCTGGTTGCAGAAGCAATTAGGCTATATTGAAGTGGATGGGTTTTTGGCCGAACTTTACACTTGATTTTATTACCTTAATAAAAATTGTCATAAATACTATATGCTTCCAGTTGCTAGTTTAAAGTCTTCTTTCAATCAGGATGATATGCGTTTTGGTAAATTATGGTCCTATTTATTTAAAAATTAATGATAAAGTAGGGTATGTTTCTAGGGTTTCTACTGATTCTACCGAGTGAAGACCCGCCTTCGCTGCGGTTTCAGCCAATAATTTCCGTTTGCATTTCGGACCGGATATCAACCGGAAATAGAAAGATGGACGATTTGATATCGCTGCGAAATAGGCTCCATTTACGGTCTGTGACGCTGTCCATATTTATTTCACGGCCTATGGTTTGAAACCAAAATGTTTTGCGATGGTTAATAGTTTTCTGTTTTGTTTCTGTTTTGTTGTTGTTTTGTTGTCCCAGGCTAAATATTCACTGCATGAATTGAAATACATTTTAATATTGTTTTTCCCACACCCTACCCCCGACAAATTGTGTTCCCCCAAAAGCCACGGTATGTGTGCTGTAATTCAACCACTGCTTTGACGATTGCCTGTGTGAAGGGTACATGTGTGTGTCCTTAGAAGTCCATAAAACAAGGTGAGAGAGACAAAGAGAAAAATAAGCAGAGCACTGTCTGTGCAATGTCTCCTCACATTCATACACCTCGCTGTGTTCAAAGCGCTTCAGAGTAACAGGTCCAGAATGGCTCTGATTGTTCCTGCAGGCCTTTTAGCCTAATGAGGTGTTTACCCCCTATCATTATTCAACTGGGAGGAGGAGAATAAAGGTGGGAGGGTGGGTGGGGAGAGGCGGAGAGGGGTTTGCAGAGACAAGACTGAGAGTGGATACACTATAGCAGAGCGTGGGTGTCTAGGAAGAGAGAGAGAAAGAGAATAGATGTAGATAGATATATCTATCGATCGATCGATAGATAGTTGGATAGGAGAAGAGCAGAGTGAAAGATGGATGGATGGAGCCAGGTGGATGCAGGGAGGAAGGAGAAGGAGATGAAGAGGAGAGTAGAGGAACAAAAAGAAGTGAGGGGAAAAGGGAAAAGTAAAAAGAAAGACAAAAAAAAAATAAGCGAGGGGGATAGGAGATCGTTGAAAGAAAATGAGAGGGGGGGAGCGAGAGAGAGAGAGAGAGAGAGAGAGAGAGAGAGATAGAGAGAGATGGGGGGGCTTGATGTTATTTATATCTCCCTTGGCACTCGTCTTTACCTTTTCTTCCCTGTGAGCTGTTTTACATCAGTGATCTAATTAAATCAAATAAATCACACACACACACACACACACACACACACACACACACACACACACACACACACACACACACACACACACACACACACACGCCTACAGCCCCACCAGCCCCCCCCCCCCGAACCTCGTATTGAATAAATCTCGATTATGGTGCATTACGTGGTACATCATTCATGTTGTTTATAGGCTTGAAATATGCAAACAGACTAGCGGTGTAAACGTGATTGATGGTCAAATTGGCCCCCTTTTGCTGCTCCTAAACACCAAGCACCTTGACAGAGAGATGGGCCAGGAACATATTGCGTTGTCCTCGTGTTGTCCTCTCCTAATGGCCGTTGTCATTGTCTGTGGGCAGGCATTAAGATGCGGTTTCTATTTTAATCTCCTTGCGTGTTTGAGCACTCTGTAGTCTGGACTGTGTCGTAATTAAAGCTAATTACTTTTGGCGAGCCTTGAAGGTGTCCCAAAGGATGTTTGATAATTGAAAGTGAGGAAAAGGGTAGTTTTGATTGGTGTTTTTTATTGGTAAATAAATACAAAAACTTGCCAGGGAGTCTTTTTAACAAATGAAGAACAGGTACAGTATGTGTCTGGCATCTGCTCAAGCTGACAATTAGCTGACAGCTAAATGTTCACATGAGGATCAATTAAGTTTATCTTATCTTATGTTATCTATAACATTACTGCTTTCTAGTCTATAATCTTTTAGGCAAATCATGGATGAAAATTAATTGCTGTCTTTGTTATATAAAAAAAAAATCCCTTTTTCTACCCAATTTAGTCATTATGCCAATTAATTCCTCCCCACAGGCCCACACACATTTCTGTGTGTTGTCAGTTGGTGTACGAAACAACAAAGTATACGATGTAGTGTGTTGTTGTACCTTACTGGCTGCCAGTAAGGAGCCCTCACCGGGAGGACTTAGCGCCTCCGTCCTACTGCTCCCGCCCGAACACTGCCGACAGGTTTGAGAGTTTGAGGATCCCATGGTCCAAAGCCACTTCCATTTGCCTTGCCACCGCTTCCATGAAAAACAGGCAAAAAGAGGCGCTACGTAGGTTGTTGTGATTTGATTTGCTTTGTCACTGATTATAGCTTTCTTTGGTACAAGGGGTAAGTACATACAATCAATGACAAAACTCACCAGAGGTCAAAGTTAGTTTACTGTTCCATTGCAAATTCAACACTCACACTGTCGATAAATGCAAATCATGTGGTAATGCCTCGCCTTAGATATAATCACCTAGAGATGACACGCACGCACGCACGCACGCACGCACGCACGCACGCACGCACGCAGGCAGGCAGGCAGGCAGGCAGGCGCGCGCACACACACACACACACACACACACACACACACACACACACACACACACACACACACACACACACACACAGGAGGGAGTACAGTAGCAAAGCGAGATTAGTGGCTGTCTTTAATTAAAAGAGATGTACAGTAGTGCAGAGGAATCGATGAGGAGGTTAACAGCTGCTGACAAGGGCAGAACAGTCAGCCAGGCTTCATTTAGATACCGTTAAAAGACAAGAGAAAGGGTTACAATTTAAGCAAAGCTACTCTGCAGTGGTATTCATTGTGGAATAAATCCATTCATTCTATCCTGCATTCCTCACCTGTGCTGCAGCAGTGACAATAAAAGACTCCTTAGATGTAGATTATATTAAAACAGCAATTCTGTATAATACATATGTCACACTTTTAAATATGGCAGGTCATCAGCCAGTACCTTGGGACCTCTCATTGCAGGAATCAAAACAAAACACACTTTTTTCAAACCATTCCATTCAGGAAAACTGCACAGATGCTCACATCACACACACACACACACACACACACACACACACACACACACACACACACACACACACACACACACACACACACACACACACACACACACTACTCTTCATGTACGAAGGATTCACAAGAAACTAAGGGTTACTTCCATAACCCCGGTTTTGTAAATTGCGAACGAGTTGTTCACATATGGGAAACAGCGCCCTCTGGCGATGATATAGAAGCTTCACATTCACTCCCTCAGGGCCAAACCCTTTTTGGCCCGATGGGTCTTCCGTCGCTTTCCGGTAATCCCCTCCCGAAGGTATTATAGGAGACCGGAATGCGGAAGTCGTTCTCTTGATACACCAGCTTCCTTCTGCCTACGGTGAAGCAAAAAGAAGGGTGTTTCTGTGAACAACTCGTTCGCAATTTACAAAACCGGGGTTACGGAAGTAACCCTTAGTTTTGCTACATTGCTCTCTCGTTGTTCACATATGGGAGATATAAACCCCCGGAATGTATCTACAAATCGAGATACCACAATACCTGCCCCAGTACCGGGCGCCAGGGCCCCGCCCCCCCAGGGGCGTGGCCCTCAGCACCCAGACGCCATCAGACCCACCGGGTCTGAGGCAAGGATCAGGAAAGTAGGGCCCTGACAACCCATTGTCAGCCCTAAGATCTAAAAAACATGCACAGCCTGTCCATCTTAGTGGAGGGCCCTAACAGACCGAAGTCCGCCTTACTGACCTAAGGCCCGGACTTCGGCCTATGACATACTAAGCACAAGGGCATGAACAGATCCTACATCCGTTCTATGCCCCTACCCACCTTCAGGTGGATGCCACACCCAGGACTGCGAGCGCCGAGGAAGACGCCGCCACGTCCAGGCTAGAAAAACAGCGAAAGTCAAGGAGACTACCAACTCGCTGTCATGTAGACGTCCTGAAAGACACGCCTCTGCAGAGGGCCCAGGACGTCAACACCCCCTAGGAGGCACAAGGGCATGAACCGACCTTACGTCTGTTCCATGCATCTACCCCACCGTCAGGTGGAAACCGCGCCCAGGACTGCGTGCGCCATGGAGGGCGCTGCCACGTCCAGGCCAAAGAGAGCAGCGAAAGTCGAGGTAGACGACTAACTTGCTGCCGTGTAGGCGTCCTGAAAAACACACCTCTGCAGAGGGCCCAGGACGTCGACACACCCCTAGTAGAGTGCGCTCTCAGGCCGTCAGGCACTGGGGCTCCGCTACTAGTGTATGCCAGGCGAATAGCATCCAAAAATCCACCGGGAAGGCGTTGACTAAGCCACCGCCTTCCCCGTGACCGGGGCCCCAAAGAAACGAACAACCGGCTGGGTCGGTTCTGGGCCACAGTCCTCCGGACATACACCCCCAGGGCCTTCACTGGCCAGAGACAGTGCAGCCTCCGATCCTCCTCCGGGCAACCGGAGGCAGGTGAAAAGCCACCACCTCAGTAGGCTTTAACCACTGCTAGGTAGTCTTGGGGACAAACGCCGGGTTGGGTTTGAAGACAACCCTACCGTCACCCCCCGCGAACCTCATGCACTCTGGAGTCACCGAGAGGGCACGAATATCGCTCACCCGTTCCGCTGTCAACAGCGCAACCAGGAGTACCATTTTGAACGTGAGGAACTTTGGTTCCTCCGTCTTCAACGGCTCAAAAGGAGGACGAGAGAGTGAGTCGAGCACCAGGACCAAGTCCCAACGCGGCGAACAGGGACCTTGAGACAGGATGTGCATGCAGCGCACTTCATGAACTGGCCCACAAGGGGCTGTTTTACGCGGTTTTCCCCTCGAAGCCAACCGTGGCTCACTGAGATAGCCGCCAGGTACCCTTCGATCGTGGAGAAAACGTTTCCCAGATCCTACATATCCTGTAGTAAGATCAGGACGTCTGCGACCGAAACCTGGAGCGGAACCACGCACAGCCGGGGACCGTCCCAGATACCATTCCTCGCACACGCCCTACTTTGTCCCGTAGAGAGACCTAGTGGAGTGTGCCCTAGCGGCCTGAATAGTATCCGCTAGTGGTGGAAAAACAGTCATTTCAGCGAACGAACGACTTTGTCCACGTTCACGGCAATGAATAGTTCAATTGACTCGTTCACGTCTAGTGTAAAAACGCCCTCGTGGGAGCGTTTTTGTTTTCTACGTCGCACGACGCACGTACAGCCCAACCTCCCGTCCTATAGCGGGGGAAGGGGATGGGGGCATGCACTATAGTGCGAACGTAACTGTCCCAGAAAAAGAACGAACTCGTTCACATTCACGGCAAGGAACTAGTTATTTTGAGCGAGTCGAACCTGAACGATACCCCACTGGTAGCCACCAAGGTGGAAAACCAGTCGCAGTCAAGTTTTCCCTCCACGGGCCAGACCCACAATTCCTATTTCTGCGGGTCTGGGATGAAAGGTTTCGCCCCTCGCCTGCTGTCGCGAATCCCTGCGTAGCGGGAGGGGCCAAGGTTGCTCGTAGAGGAGGGGAGATCTCCCCGATCTCCAGGAGCCCCATACCGGAGCCACCAGCAACGCCACCAAGCCTTGGAGTCTGATCCGTTCCGGAGTGGAGTGGATCAGTTCCAGCGGAGGGCACGCATAAGGCAGCCCCCCCGGCCATTCGTGCGCCGGGGCGTCCAGGTCCAGCGGAGCCTGCTCTCTCATTGAGAGGAACAGCGAGCAATCTGCGTTCTCCTCCGCGGCAACTAGGTCCAGATCTGGTCCGCGACCCCGGTGCGGAAACCAATCTGAATAAAAGTCTCGCCTCTGGACAGAGGATCGGTACCCCTGTTCAGAAGGCCAAGTACATGAGAGGCGCTGATTGATTCCAAGTGTGCGTAGCACCACAAAATCAAACCTACGTGCCAGACTGTTCAAGGCAGGAGATCTCGGACCTCCTTGCTTGTTGGTACAGGCCATGGTCGTGGCATTGTCCGTCCTGACCTGAACGTGACGTCCACTGATGTGGGGCTCAAAGTGTTTTACCGCCAAAAAGGACTGCCATCAACTCCAAGCAGTTAATGTATGCTGTCCTCATGCTGCGGTTCCACAGACCCCTGGCCGTCCGGCCCCCGAAGGTGGTGACCCACCCTGTGAGGCTGTCATCGGTGGCGATCGTCATTCTTGAGATGATCCTCCCTACAGGGACGCCCTCCGACAGGAAAGGAACTACTTTCCCTTGTTGGAGGGACTGCATGCATGCCGCGGACACCGTCACACGGCAAAAAACCTGAGGGAGCCCAACCAGAGAGTCCGCATCCAGTGCGATACCTATAAGGTAGCGTGATGGGACTGGGTGAGCACACACTTCGTGCACATCTCGCAGTTCAGTGTGAAACCCGGGGAGGTCAGGTGCGACACCACCCGTCTATGGTGATGACATGCATCCTGAACGCGAGTCCGCACTCAGCAACCAATTGTTCTATGTAGGTTGCGATTTTCATGAACATCCTGGGACTCAAGACATTTCAAACGTGAGGACCAGGTACCTGTACACACGACCCTCGAACTCGAAGCGCAGGATTTTCCTGTGCGGAGGGTAGATAGGGATGTGGAGAAGGGCGTCCTTGAGATCTAGTGAGCTCCTAGATCCAAGATAGGACGTAGCCCCCCCCCTTTCTTCTTGACCAGGAAGTATCTCGAGTAGAAAACGAGCCGGCTTTCTCCTGGTGACACTGTCCTTACGGCGTTCTTGCGTAAAGGGAGGCAGTCTCCTCTCGCAACGTCACCGCCGCTTGACCACTAGCGTGTAACAACAGTGCTCTGTTGGACATGGGTGGTCTGGTCTGGTCTGGTCTGTTTGGTTACTACTATATAAGTCTATGAAATTAATTCAAGGACCCCAACGGAAACAAGTCCGCAAGGACTATTTTGGCCGGACCTTTTAGACAAAAGCATTATAAAAGTAACTGTGTTTTACATTCTTTTGCCTAATAAAATTTTCAAACAATCAAACAATGGTTGAAAAAGCAGTATGTACCGCCAAACAGTTCATTTCAGTGAACGAACGATTTAATTCACGTTCACGGCAATGATTTGTTCAAAAGATTCGTTCAAGAATCGTTCAAACCGCCAACAGTTCATTTCAGTGAACGAACGATTTAATCCACGTTCACGGCAATGACCAAAGATTCGTTCAAAGATTCGTTCAAAGATTCGTTCAAACGATTCGTTCAATGATTCGTTCAAGTTCGGTAGCGCTTCCGGTCCCAGTGGGGCGTAAGGGGCTACTATGTGCATGCAACCATGTGCATCTGATCCCACTAACATGACTGCACAATGCACAGTCGCAGGAGGAGTTAACCAATCCGCCTGTCATGTGTGCGGTGTGCTGGGGGGGCATGAACGAAATCGTGAACGTAACGGTTCCAAAGAGTGAAGAGTGTCCGTTCGTTCACGTCAGGCACTAGTTCTTGTGAAAGAATCGATCATAACCGACACATCACTATACTGTCCACTCGTGTGTGACAACAAAGCTCTGTTGGACATGGGTGGTTTTGTGGAAACTGCGGCCTGTACCCCCATGCTCTCATATGAAGCACCCACGGGTCGGCGTTGCATTCTTTGCATCGCTCGATGCGGAGTGACAAAAGGATTTGGAGGGGTTGTTATTAATGTCGGGCGTACGCGAGCCGCTATCTTGGCTGTACTCGTTGGCCCGGCAACCATGTTTGTTGTTACATCTGTGTGTGTGCGCGGCCATTTTGAGAGCCGCCATCTTGGCTGTACTCGTTGGCCCGTCAACCGTGCTTGTTGTAACATGTGGGCTCGGGTGCGTCGCCATTTTCGAAGGTGCCACGTGTTTGCCCACGGCCAATTTTTGTTTTGGCACGTGTTTTCCAATGGAGGCAGCCATTTTGGCCACCTCCGCCGACAATACAACAACGTATGGGCCTAAGTCTTACCTTACGGCTCTTATTTGGTGGACCAAGGAAAATTTTGACGTGACCCGTGTAGCATGTGACGGTTTAGGCCCGTCACTACGCCTACGTTCCGTCCAACGACCACCAACCGTTGGATGATGATCGTTGGCTCATTTTCATTTCAGATGTAAAACTTACTTGTTGCAATTTGTTTCTTAATACACAAACACTTGTCATAGAAAAAAACATTCTGAGCAACAATGACATCGGACACAGATACATGCACGTTCAAGTAACTTGTACTTCTGGAGTGTGTGTGTGTGTGTCGGGACTTCTTCCAGGGGCTAGAGGAACGATCCTTCGCCGTTTCCGCTGGCTCCAGTGAAGACTTTGCTGTATTTCGTTGCGATTCCATGTTTTTAATACACAAACCTTGGTCATGACAAACAATCGAGCAAACAACAGCAGGGGGGCACAGAGGCATGCACGGTCATGTAAACTTGTACCATGATATGTGTGTGCGTGTCGCACAAATGCATGCACATTCACGTTGTTTAGTAACTCAGGGCTCGGGCGCAACTTTCTGTCGCCGTTAGCTCCGGTGAGGATCTCGTCCTCTTCACACATTGACAACAATAACAGCAGGAGACACAATAGCATGCACACTCAGGAAATCTGCTCTGGCCTGTGTGTGTGTGTTTTGCAAAATCTTCTTTATAGCATACACAGTCAGACGATCTGCTCTGGCATGTGTGTGTATCTTGCAAAACATTTTTCCTTCAAGGCATGCACAGTCAGACAATCCGCTCTGGCACGTGTGTGTGTGTGTGTGTGTTTTTCAATCTTCTTTCTTTCGGTGCTTGGCGAGCGATCCTCCGTCGCGTCTGCCAGCTCTGGTGAAGATCATCTCTTTATCCGGCCACTTTATCCAGGTGCAAAACCCCCGTCTGTGGGATTTGGAAGGCGGGGAGGCGGTCGCTGTCCCTCCGGTCGCGCTGCTCGCCTCTGGTTGGCAGCGGGTGGGGCGGAGGAAGACTGGGAAAAGCAACTGGACCTACCTGCCGGATCTGTGGTGAACCACCGTACCCTTCCGTGGGTGACGCACAAAACCGAGTACTCTACCAGCCCATCCTGTGGAGTATTAGTTGAGAAAGATCTCCTGTGTGAGGCGTCGCATCTCAGCTAGCGCTGGTATAGCGGCGTCTCCGGTCTCGAGTTGCTTTTTTAAATTACACAGACACTTACTTTGTCATGGAAAAACATTTCGAGCCACACAAACAAAAGGAAACACATAGGCATGCACATTCAGCTGAGCCTGGTGGTCCACGATGGCGCGTGCGTCATGGTAGACTGAGTGTCCCACTCATCCAGGGGCTGGGAGCAGGAACGGGTGTCGCGTCGTCGCCGGGGGGGGGAGGAGAGATCCACGCTGGCTCCCCGGTCGTGGCGATCGGCGGTAGTGTTGGGCTCTCGTCGAGCCATCGTAAAGGACGTAGGTGGCTAGGCTAGGCTAGGCTAGACTAGGCCAAAGCCACTGAGCAAGCTAGAGGCCAGGCTAAGCTAAAGGCTAGCTAGCCAAGGTAACTAATCTGGTTAGTTTAACGTCCGTAGAATGCTGTGTTTTCCTCATCCGGAAAAGCACAGCGGGGATAGGAGGGAGAGAAGGAGGTCTGGGGAACTCTGTGGACCGAGAATCCGACCAGTCGCTCTAGAGTTTTGATGACCCGCAGATCTCGTTCTATTGTAGATTTGTCGTGAAGCTCCTTCACCGTATGCAGAAGGAAGCCAAGAGAACGACTTCCGCATTCCGGTCTCCTATAATACCTTCGGGAGGGGATTACCGGAAAGCGACGGAAGACCCATCGGGCCAAAAAGGGTTTGGCCCTGAGGGAGTGAATGTGAAGCTTCTATATCATCGCCAGAGGGCGCTGTTTCCCATATGTGAACAACGAGAGAGCAATGTAGCAAAACTGACTTTCTAAACTCTACTCAACGGGTTCTTCGGTACAGCATTCGGGGGAACCCAGAAAGTAACAAGGAAGCCTTTAGAAATATCTTTCTGGCTCCCGTTTGGAATCTAGAAACAAACAATTGTTGCCCCCTAAAATCTACCCCAAATATTGTCTCATCTGTACTGTATGTTTCTTGTGGTGTGTGGATCTGAACACACTTCACTCTTACTGGGTGCTCCACTTCACCTCTTGACACTTTAACCATTTAAACGCTCTATCCTTAGTATACTGGACCTGTTACAACTGTACTTGAACCACTTTTTTTCTCTCCACACCAAATGACTTCTTGAAGCATGTGGACCTGCTATTTCTTGCTAACGTTCCCTCTGGAATAGAGATGCTGGGGTCAAAGTGGTTAAAGCCTGATTTATAAGGTGTCGCTCACAGAAAATATCTTATCGATCTGCAAACTCACAACAACACATCGCGATGCTTGTAGATCTGCTATTTTTGTTCGAAGTATGTCATTAATTAATTAAGTTAAGTGTGTGATAATGTATACTCAATAAGAGTATACATTTAACATTAGACACGGTCGGTCTGTTGCTGTTATGGTGACGGTGGTTACTGTATATCTTACTGTTTCACTCCAACAGACACATTATGTGCTTTATCCCTTAGTAATTTCATTAGTCTCTTTTCATTTCACATTACCTCATTCTCATTCTCTCTCTCTCTCTCTCTCTCTCTCTCTCTCTCTCTCTCTCTCTCTCTCTCTCTCATACTCACACACTCATTCCCTCTTCCATC